>NW_027180397.1:0-229499 GCF_040956055.1 Brachionichthys hirsutus
ATTGAAGGTTGTTCAATATCATTCCTTTCTTCTTCTTCTTTCACTGTTCTATTTTTTTTTATTAAATGTGTGTATCTTTGCCCTCAATGAGGACTGTACAGCTTTTCTGTGTTTTGTTTTCACCTTGTGTGTATAGTCGCGCATCTACAGTTAGCGTATCTTATTTTTGTAACTGTGACACAAGTATACACATACAGTATAGATGTGTGTGTATATATATATATATATGGTATATAATCCAGAAGCAATGTGAACGGTAGGGATTCTCTGTGCTGCACAGGATTGTCTTTGGATCGTTTTTTGTTTCCTGCTTTCTCTCTTTTCTTTTACTCTTGCACTGGATTCTAAGACTGTATGCTCGATGTAAAGAAAACGATGTGGTAAGTCGATGTAATTTATTCAAATAAATACCAAGAAGCGGCCTCGGCCCGGATGTCTTTCTACTCGCAGACGCAGAATTCGCAAGAAAAGACGTGTCGCAGCTTTTGTGAAAAGCAACACAAAACTTAAACGCAATCTAAATCATCTAATTATCTTTAGATGTTATTTTAGGAGTACAGGAGAAACACAGTGAGACAAGGATGGATGCATGATTTATCTTCTTGCCACATCCTTTCATGTCCTGAAAGAATCTCATCTGAACTAAGTAGGTCAGGTAGGAAAGTCTCGCTTGTGCTGCACCCCCAACCGGAAAACCCAGAGACACAGGGAGAACAGACAAACCGCACAGATGGGCTTCGAACCCGGTGCCTTCTTGCTGTGAGGCGGCAGTGCTTACCACTACGCCACCACGAGCCCCGGTTAGGAAAACACTCCAGTTTCCCATTCTGGAACTGGAGGAATTCCCAAGATCTGTTCCACTATGCCTATGGGGTTAGGCTTCAGGTTTGAGGGTTAGAGGATCTGGATTATTACGTCCTTACTGCACGATAAGATTCAGATTCACACCTCTGTGTAAATTAGGCATTTATTCTTACAGCTATTCCCTGCAAGCTGACATTATAAATTCATATTTTGCTAATTTAAAAAGCATTTTCCTTCAAGGTAAAAATCAAGATTTAAATGAGTGGAAAAATGTCCTGCTTTGCTGCTGCTGATAAAAAAAAATAAAACTTACGTCGCATCGTTTAGCATGGCTTGGAATGAGTGGCATTTGTGTCTGTTGCATTCGGATCAGAGTATCAGACGACCTGCGTTACAATGGGATGATAATCTCAGGTGACGGTTATCATCAGAGGAAAGATGACAGACATGGTTTGGGGCCCCCCCACCCATTGTCTGTCACCGCCGGGGCGTCAGCCTCTCATGCTACACCCTCACAAACACACCAGTGTTGGCCTTGGTACTGGTCCAGTTCGGATGGGGCCTGATGTGGCGAGCGTTGCATCCATGCATGTCGCCTTCTCAGTCACATCCTGCAGCCTGTCACTCCTCTCCTGACTGCAAACATTGCCCAGCCTGTACTTGTGTTTGCCGTCGTGCAGGTGATACAACACAAGCTGGTGCAACTGCTATTGGGTTGTGGGTTTAGGGCGTCTCCTGTCAAATATATCTAAATGGTGCCCGCTGGTCCCTCTCTGCTGCTGGAGGACTGGAGATAAAGCGCCCTCTCGTGGCGGACACCTCACTGTGCTCAGTGTGGATGTTCTCTCAGAGAGTTGTGTTATTTTGTGGTGCACTGATGATGATTGAAATCTTTTTTTTTTTTTTTTCCCCAAACCTTTCTCTGATAAACAATAAAAGCCTGAGATTTATATTTTACACACAAACAAATTACCAACGTGTGCAAGGAAACTACAATACTACTACAAAAAGTATTACCGGTATATTAAATCCTCCACTTGGATGATCGGGAAAAACCAGACACGGCCAAAAGATCCATTCGTTTGTTATTTCACTTTCGTGCTGAAAACGTCATTAAATAATCGGGTTCCTGACACACACACACACACACACACACACACTGTTGGTCTGAGACAGACAATCCAGTAAAAAGCATTCCTCAGACCCCTCTTCTCCGGGTGGGTGGTCTGCTCGGACGCTTCAGCCCCAAAGATGGCAGCTCGTCTTCCAGGAATCCTCCACAGCTAACCCGACCCCGTCCGCCGCTACAGTTGCTGACACACTTCCATACCTGGTAACGTCTAACAATCCTCCTGCTTGCTGAATGGTCATTTATCACCAGCTTGCACCCTTACATATTTTAAAACAAATCTACCTTGGTGAGCTGTCTTCTCCGTCAAAAGCTCTCTGATGAGAACCTTTTCCTCTCTAGAATCCAGCTAAACTGGCCTGTCTGCTCGAGGCGGACGCAGGCTCGCGTGTAAAGAGGAGCGAGGCGCTGCAAGCCCAGCCAGCCGCTCAGCAAGCCGAGCATGGCGAGCTTTTAAACCGGCGTGGTCGTCAAGCCACTTCATCATGTTTGACACTTGAATCAACCGCAGCTCTTAATGCATGACTGGGAGGCTTGCATGTGATTTCAGGCCAAAACCCAACCCAAAACCCAACCCAAAAACCACAGCAGACCCGCGATGCACCCGCGCCATTTACGTTTCACATGTTCTCCTGTCACGAGAGAATATTTAACTTAAAAAAAAAACAACGGTGACTGTCGTTCAGGTAGCCAGGTATCCCAGCATGCTTTGCGGTTTACGGCACGCCACTGTAGGTCAGGTTTGCAGTGCGATGATTGTCTTTTATCCACAAAGGTTAAAAAGGTCATTTTAGATCAAATGAGATTAGCGTTTCATCACAGGCACCAGAAAAGCACAAAAAACCTACCCACGATTCCTCGCTCCATTGAGTTTTCTCCAGCGATGAGAGGTGACGATACTCGATTACTCTTTCTGTGTACAAATGAAGTTGTTGATGTTTAATTAATACTTTACATCCAAAACAAACAAAAATGATCGTAAATTTCACCTGCTGCATGTGTATAAAATGGCCTAAATAATCTCATCCCAAAACAATGCATGTATCGCATTTCTGGATTAGACGATTCCCGCTGTACAGACAGGTTAAAAAAAAAAAAAAAAAGACTTTACTGGATTATAAGATTTCTAATTGCACTTTTCCTTAATTGCACCATCTTTAATTTAGGGGTGAATCTTTATTCTATGCAATCTTTTTTCTCTCTCTCAAACACACACCTTTGAAGAGGTCATAAAGTTAAATGACAGTAACAATAAAGATCAGTGGTGAAAGCAAAGCCAAACAAAGGAAACAACCCCAGAATCAGAGTTCAGACTGCTGAGAGCCAGCACACACACACACACTCAGAGAGAGAGAGCAGCAGCTGTTGGTGGGAGTGTGCCAGTGTGTGTCATTACATGTTTTCCTATGGTGTTCATACATATTTCTCTATTCAGGAGCAAAGCCCAGCTCTCAACACCAGACAGGGGCGGTTAATACCCCTGTCTGTCAGAGCGGCTCAAAAGAGCGACTGATTGGAGATGACAAACGAGGCAGTAAGACAGGTCAAGCAGCTACGAGACAGCAGCGAGACGGGGACGAGGAGACGAGACGAGCAGTGTTCTTACACGAGGGTCTCCGGGGGTCTGACGCCACTCGTGTCTGTCAGTCTGAAAGTAGAGGGGTAGAGTTCGGATCCACTTCCAACGGACGCTCCCGTCCCTCAGACAGAGAGTCTCTGTCAATCGGGATTAGACGTTGGACTCTAGGAGAAAGACAGAAGCAATGTGAGAGTGAAAACAAAGCCACGAAATAATCTGCTGGACGGCTCGCCTCAACTTCATCAGGCGCCATCCTGACGTGGACCAATCGGGGGGGGGGGGGGGGGTCCTGCCAAATTCAAAGGGTTTAGAGCCCAATAATTTATTTGATGTAATATTTTGTTGGATTGTTCAACGTCATTTTATTCATAAAGCTGATGATCCCACATTCCCACTTTAATTACGTCTGTTACGTTTGTTTCAGAGCCCCCTAGTGGCAGAAATTACGCATTCGCTTCTTCTGACCATTTCAAGTTCTTTATCTAATCAGGCCTTCAGCTAAGCCGGATCCCTTTTGAACACCTCATGTGTGAGTTATTTGGCAGGACCAGCGTCTGACTGGACGACCGGGGAGACGGACGTTCATGACAAATGGTGCCGGGTTAAGGGACAGCCGCTCGGCATGCAAAGCAGCACGATGGGACAACATTTGGTGTGCAAATCCATCAGTCCATTCAAATGGTCTCCCGAATAAAAAGTTGATACACAAACAAATCAATTAAGCTGAAGGTGGAGGGGGAGGGGGGGGGGGTTCCGATGAAATGTGTTTCATCGGCTCAATCCTGGCACCTTCAGACGCAGAATTCAAATTCTAACTCCCAACGTTGACCCTGGATGAGGTGAAATTTGCGAGGATTCATCAGGATTGCCTGCTTGTGGTTGAGGAGGAGTCTGCGTGGCGCGAGCGAGGCAGTGGAACCTGTCTGTTTCTGCATGGATCCATTCTCCTACTTTAATCCCGGAGACAGTCACACCCATCACGCCGCCATTGTGCCGCTGAAGCCTCGCCGTGCATGACGGAGCACCGGCTCACGAGTTTACTATCCTTCCAACGCAGCCCAAATCACACACGCACATACGTAAATGCAAGATTCATCGCACAAACACACCGATTCTTCGCTTCGAGACATAATGTCAGATGTTCAGGCACCCCACTGGAATACTATGTCATCTTGCTTCTGTGTCAACAAACAGCCCCCCCCCCCGATTGATAATTCAACGTATTCATCCTCTTCATACAAACACAAATCCCCATACATATTATATGTATTATATGAGTAAATATAACCTCCCCGGCTGCATAGACGGCGAACGGACCATGACGGCAGCAGTGAAAGCCAAACACAAGAAAAAGAAAGGATCTTTTTTTTGGGGGGGGGGGGCAGACTTCCACCTGCACCTGCACAGGGAGTGAGAAAGTTTCTGGTGAGGGAGATTATCAGCATTGTTCAACAGGACTTCCTCTTGATATGCCAGTTTTTCTGAGGAATGAATCCTGATTGGTTGACTCACCTTCAACCTTTCGTTTCGAGCGAGGCCGGCGCACCTTATTGGCAAAAACAACAAACACCTGCCTGGAAAAAGAACACATATTATGTCACGTAAAAACATTTTTAGAAACCATTGCCTCGGGATGTCTGTGTGTGTGTGTTTTTTTTAAATGCATTGAATTTTAAATGTAACCTCCTTCCAACAATGTTTTCAGGTGTAATTACAGTAATTGTACTGGTAGCAGATTCTGTGCACAAAGGGAAAGATATGTCGTATTCAAGTGTCTGATTGCTCGCTACACAAGACGCGGCTTGCGTCGGGTATTTGCCTTAAATACAGATAATCCACGCGTGTCAGTGATTGAGGAGGTACAAATCCCGCAGTAACAGACGCACAGGTGGCGCTGGAAAGAAACAGCAGCCCGGCTTAGACTTCTCTTACGCTCTTTGTTACTCGGCCGACTACCATGCAACATTGCTCTGGAAGGCCAAGCACCCTCTGCACAACCCTGATGCAGGAATGCGTGAGACGTGCAACACACACACACACACACAAGTGAACTGCCTCGCACTGCATCCTGTTTGAGTGGTCATGCTTAAAGCCTCTCTCAGTCCAGTCGTGCACGAAGAAGCCGTGCCCCGACCGAAGGCATCTCCTCTCTCGGCACACAGTACGTAAGCAAAAAAAAACGTAGCCTGAAACTTCAGACGACCAAACGCCATACGTCGACTAAGACAACCGATATCTTTATCGTGACCTTCAAACGTTCCGATGCAGACACATCCTTCTGAAAACGGCCTAGGCTGAAAAGCAAACAGCACACAGCGGAGCAATGACCTGAGTCTGCAGGTTCAAAATTCAGCCGTCGTGGACGAAAACGTCAGAACTAACAGCCGAATCTTGTCTCTGAAGGCGAAAGGTCTTCCTTTGGTTCAACTGCAGCCAATAGACGTGCGTGCTTGTGTCACCTCAGAGTATTTAGCGCAAGCTAATCATCGGTATGCAAACATTTTCTTTGCATGTTCACATTAAAGTACATAATAGAGCTGACAGTGTTGCTTTAGCCTTATTAGCACAAGTCTATTTTAGTTGCCGGTACGTATTGATTGTGCACCTATACTCGTTTTAGAGGCCGGTGCACTGGGCAGGTTCCTCTGAGGAGGTGCTGCCTGGTTCCAGACAAAGCTCTTTCCAAAAATGTTTCTTCTGCCAGGCTTTAGAAGGAATGTGACAGAAAACGGAATGAATACCAGCATCCCCCGAACGGAGCTATCAGGGGGGGGGGGGTTTAGGTGCAAAGGAAACTTGTCATCAGTTACTTTTTGTGCATCAGAGAATATTTGCGACATCTAAAAGCAGAGTTATGGTTACAGTCAAATAAACTTTATCTTGCTGCATTAAAGGAGATGTGGTTACAGTGCCCGACTCACACAGACAACTAGAAAAGCACTCAGAGTGCGCAGGCCTCCGCCAAGCAGCTCATTCCCCTCATAATTAGATTTACACCGTCCACATGCTGATCTGGATCATCACCAAAAGGTTCTAAATGGTTCTCGGTATCTTTATACACCAACCATGAAAAGTCAAAGTGAGTTTATGTGTATTTGTAACTGATTTTTGAGTCCATAAATGGGGTTTTCAATATTAAAATTCAATTTTCTAGCTTCAATGTCAGACAGCAAACAAATTCATCTGCAGAGCAAAATGAGGACTCAACTCCATCACATCCAAACAAGCGTTGCTATTGTGCAAGCGAGGTCCTTTCAGGTGCAGGCAAGGGTTAGAAATGCTCATGTGTGGCTGCCTTGCCTCCGTGCAAGCTGAGACATCTATGAGGTGTTGACACGTGGATCACAACAGGACCCGACTGACATGGATCTACTGACATTTGCAACCAGGCATGACAATAATTGTGAGCTCTGTTACGGGGAAAGGCAGCAACTGTCTCTGCAAGGTAAAGGGGTGAGGCATTCCGTGTGTTAAAAAAAAAAATCACAATGAACCGGGATACAAATATAGATCATGTAATAATAAGATTATCAGAGTTCACAAATGGAATCCATAAAGATAGCGCACGTCATAGAGTTGGTTTTAATCTTTACTTCAGAAATCTGAAAGCGTTTTCAGATTTGATTCGCGTTAATTAAGGTGTGATTTGATGAGCTGTCGGTGAAGCACCTCAAAGCTTTTAGAGGTTTAATAGAGGACACGAGAACTGGTCTGTAGGACATGGCGGGATGGAAGAAGATGCAATTATCGCTTTTGGGCCGATCTGACCTGCGCCCCTTTCATGTGTTTCTGACAGAGAACGCCGACGTGTGCAGATTCTCACCTCCAATCAGGATCAGACTCTGTGAAGTGGGCGCCAACAATCCATGAGGATGTAAAGCAAGGCGCGCTGGAGATGCTCACCTGCCCAGCAGAGGAGAGAGGAGTTGTGGATATGACACCGTATACATTATTACTGTGTAATTTAATACCGAAATGACAGCTTGAAGTGAATTTCTTAACGCCAAACTAACGTGCGTAATTTCACGAGTTCAAACAGGATCAATGACATCATTCCCATTCTCTTCCATATTAAAGTATATGTCCATGTTTATTCGGTCTATATGGGACACTCACGGGGTGATTTAACGGCAGGCTCCCCGGGCAGCGCAGTGCTTCAGTTATGTAAACTGGCCCGGGTTTGGAGCAAGTCAACCGTCGGGGCTTTGCATCTTCACCAGCCTCTGCAGCTGCTAATGCAAACACAAAGCCCTCCTATAATCCACAGTGGCCTGCCTGGGTCGGTGTACACACACACACACACACACACACACACACAGCAGTAGATTTAAAGTCAAATAGATCATGATTTCCAACATAAAAACATCTTCTTCAAATACTGCATATTCACTGCTCACCACTGATAAACGGCCCAAACAATGAGAACAGAAACACTTTTTTCCACATCTCCTGTTCCAGATCTTCTTTGTCCACCTACTTTCAAACATTGCCACATTTGACTCGAGCCTCGTTTTCGTCCATCATCGGTCCAAGCGTCAACCGCCGTCCGCACGCACTGCAGCCACCAAATGGTTAAAGTCAAGTGTTCAAATTCAAATGTCTCATTTGCTTGTCTTTGTTTGGAGAGAGCCGTTTCTCTCTGGCACAGCCAGAAGTATGCGTGCCACACAAAAGTGAAGAGCTCTTCATTTGCCTTGGCTGCATGCGCTGCCCTCCTGTGCAGCTGTCCTCACCTCCAGCCGTCATGCGTCTCCACACTGCGGTGGACGGATGGAGGCCTCTCACGGCGGCAGCAATGCATGGTTCCAGGGCCCTTAACTGTGGAGGCCAAGCTGCAGCCGGTGATTGCTAAAAACCCAAGTACGCTTTAAAAGGTAGCCGTGCTGGAGCAAAAAGAAATCCAACAGATTCAGAGACTGAAACTGCCTGCTCATAAAAAAAAAACAAAAGACAAATTAACAAAAAGGAATACCTCGTAGCTGGCATGTTGAGCGTGTGAACTTTGTTACGTTGTGTTTGTGTCTAAAATGTCAAATTTATACTCCAAGAGGAACCATCTGGGCGCTACTGTAGGTTTAACAGGGGGGGGGGGGGGGTTGCAAACATCGGTGAGAGGCAAGACACTTAAAAACTCCAAAAAACCTGACAGGGACTGCAGATTTAAGCGATTTATCCCAAATAGTTTGCTTCGACAACACAACAAGAGCAACTTTGAAGGCACAAAAAAACCGAGCAGTTATGTCATAATAAAAATACAATGTGTTCATTGTTAGAAAAATAAGAATTTGCATAGAGAAAAAAACTAGTTCTCTATGTAAACAAGGATAACTTTTCAGGTCACACCACACGATCCGTTGGGCATCGGCTGAGGATAAAACGCTCTCGTCGCAAATGTTGACAGAAGTCACCTTTCAGCGTAGCTAATGTTTATTATCCGCAAAGATAAAAGGCCGATTGACAAATATTGGCAGTGAATAATCATGATGCATAAGTAAACTATGAGCCCGACTTCCAGTACCAACGGGTACCTGAAAAATTACTCGCCACTAATTGTTCACAATCATAAAGCATAAGAAGCTTTCTTAGGTAAAAGGGCGCGGTCGGCTGCAAACTTGCATTGCATGTCCATCATCTCTGTCAGAAGATGAAGTGAAGCAGCCGCACAATCAGACGCATTATTGCAAGCGTTGAGGGCAACGATCAGCGTGTTTCACAGTTCTGAACGCACACCCCTGTCTTTTTTCAGTTTTATATGTGGACAAAATAACCACCAAACACAATTCACCCTGCACTGCTATTTTTATTTTTGTAATAAATATGTAGGATTTATACATTAATTTTTAAATAACTTGCACCTTACCAAGACACAGTGAAAAACAGCACATCCACAGGTTAAATGTCATTAAAGATAACTAAATATCTCAAATGACAATAAGCTGTTGAGTGATTAAAAACGCATCAGTGACTTTATACTCCAGAAGTCAAAGGATTAGCACACAGGATTGGTGAGATAGAGCTATTCGCTAATCAGCTATAGAGCTGATTAGTACTATTTGGAAGTGAACAGGCAAGCGGATGCTCAGGTTAACCCACCATACATGTTTTTCAGCCAGTCATATCACATGGTGCGGGTTCAGCGCAGTGGTGCCACATCCACCCCGCTCCTCCCCGCAGGACTGAACCTGTCAACGGGCCGATTGTCTGAGCAAACCCATCACTGTCTGCCAAGATAACCCAGCCTGGTGCTGCCGGGCGTTCCTCTCTGTTTGCCCGAGTGATCACTGGTGGAATTTAACCACTTGATAAATCATCTAGAAAGTAAAGCTCAATTATTACAACAAATTCCTTGCAGACATTTGCAATCAAAACCAAATTCCCAGTAGGCAAACTTTCACGTGAAGAGTTGGTTATTCCTGTCACTCTGGCTGCATCCAGGGATTGCATCTACATTTTGCATGCTGAAATCACAGGGCAGCTTTTTGACTGGAAAACATTTACATCTCTTCACACAGCTGGCTTGTCCAACCACTGGCGCAAAGCAAACAAGGAAGCGCGGTAGAAAAACAACCCGCAGGTTAAGTTACCACTAAAGAGGTCTTTTAGTGTTAAACGTCAAAACAACACGGACCATTTTGGATTATCTTTTTAAAAATAAACTGAGGTCAGCTTTAATGGTAGATTTGAATAGAAAAGGTTTGAGCGTTTTTAATCGTTCTGGTTTATGGAGATAAAACAAAATAATTGTGAATAATTGAAATAAAAAGTAATTGAACGTGAATATTCAAAGTTCAGTCTACATGTTTGATCGATAAACGTGAAGTTGTTTTTGTTTTCTAAACAGAAAAGAAGATTCTCATTCAACATTTGACATTAGCCTTTTTTTTTCTAAAGCAGATTTGTAAAAAAAATATCTTAATCATATATATGTATTTTAAAATCTCTCAAAATAGACATTTCCCCCACCGTCAAGCATGCAGTCCTTGTTGAGTGCCAACAATGGGCCCTGCTCAAGCTGAGGTATGCCAAGAACATGTGACGCTTGAGGGGGTGTGGCCCCTCAGGTGCTCTGCAGAGACTCATTAGGTAACACTGACTCATTCACACACACACCTTAAACGCCGTGCACGACACGCTCACATCTTGATTCTCCCGAACCCGCCAACGGACTCCAGGAATCACCTGGAAAAAAGCACTTAGTATTTAATGCAAAAGGACTTGTTGCAAAAGAAGACCTCTTCCTCCAGGATTTGGACTCAAAGCCAGTGAGTTCTAGAACCCGGTGGGACCCTTGCAGCAGGATTTGATTTTCACCATTTGCAGGATTTATTTTGTTTTCTCTGGGAAAATTCAAATAAGTGACTTTGTTTGTCTTTTGCAGCACTTTGTTGTTGTTGTTGTGTTTTTTAACCGTCAATGACGATGCCTGTGGTCAAAGTGGAAAAGGATTGTCGGGCAAACGCCACCTTGTCTGCCTCCAGCCAGCAGACGGAGGAGCAGCCCCGAGGTCGCAGAAGAAAGCGACCCCTCCAGCGGGGGAAACCTCCCTACAGCTACATCGCTCTCATTTCCATGGCCATAGCCAACTCCCCCGACCGCAAGTTGACTTTGGGGGGCATCTATAAGTTCATCACCGAGCGCTTTCCCTTCTACAGAGATAACTCAAAGAAATGGCAGAACTCAATCCGCCATAACTTGACCCTCAACGATTGCTTCATCAAGATTCCTCGGGAGGCCGGCCGGCCGGGGAAGGGCAATTACTGGGCTTTGGACCCAAATGCGGAGGACATGTTCGAGAGCGGCAGCTTCCTGAGACGGAGGAAGAGGTTTAAGCGCTGTGATTTCAGCACGTACACCTCGTTTGCCCACGAGCCACCGGTTTTCACTCCTGTGCAGATCGCCCGATCGGCCGCGTACGCCAACTCGGTCTACCCCAACGTGACAGTCAGCCCGACCTACGGGCAGCAACTTCCCCCCGCCTATTACCCCTCGTCGTCTCCTCCCGGGTTCGGCTCAGGTCAGACCCGCATGTTCAGCATCAATAACATCATCGGGCACCCGACTCCTGCGAGCATGCTGGGAGGTCAAGAGGTGATGCAGCATCCAAACCGGAGCTTCAGTCCTGAAGGGCATCGAAATGAATCCAGTCCGTGCAGCCTGGGAAGCCCGACTTTCCAGAACCAACCGTGTGGAGGGGCCGCGTCCTCTCGTACCTCACATACTGGGTTTACTTACTCTGGGCCCAACGGCCACCCGTACCACCACGGCTCGTACGGACAGAGCCACACCCAGGGGTATGCAATGGCTGGACGCCTTCATTCTACCCCCCACGGGCCTGCAGAGTCCATGGATCATTACGGCAGGGTCTCCCCAGTGCAGATAGGTTCTTTCTCCCAGTATAGCAATGCTGCAGGTCCCATTGCCAACACTGGGGGTCACCTGAGACACCCCACATACCCAGGGAACATGGACAGGTTTGTGTCTGCCGTATGAACTGCAGAGGGTCCAGATCCAGGCACCTCTTTGCCATTTAGTGAGCTTAAACATCAGACAATTGTTCTTTGCTGCAGCTATTATTACGTGCAAAATTTAAATTCATCCAATGCTGTGTGCGTGTGTGTGGTTGCAAGATTTTGTGTCAAGAATTGAAAGCGCAAGTTTCATAATTACATTACTGGCAACTTTGACATATTAAAGTAAATTATTTTTTGCTTCATGGTAAAGGCTTTGCATTAAGTGGCTTGTATGAAGAAAGTCAGCTTTAGCATATTTGCATGTCTTTTGTTTCCAAATGAAAAATGCATATTAGGTTGCTTTTTTGGGAATAAAAAAAAAATAGTAGAAATTTTGTTCATGAAAATACTTGCAATTATATATTACAAATTGTACCAAAGCAGTTTTTATTTTTTATTTCAGACAGGTATTCACTTTATATAATTCAATTACTGTACATCATAAAATAGCAGAACAAACAAACAAACATTTCCTCCAGAATATTCTGCTCTTGCGCTCGTTGCTTTCTCGACCGTTTCAGTCGAGCTGGTTTCAAGGGTCGTCTGGAGCCGCAGCCACCGTGACCAGCCTCAATTACCGCATCCAGACATCAACACAGCACTTAGACAGCTAATCCGCCACACAGATCCACTTAATCAAGAAAATGAATCGTCTTGTAACTCGATATTTCAGCCTGAAGTCGTTCTAGTCCTTAATCTCAACGCCGAAAACCTCCATTATACAAAGTCTGCAGAACTGAACGTGATGAGACTCGTAAGGAACGGCTCCATTGTAGCGAAGACTCTTTCATTTTATATACGAATCGAGGCTTTGAGCTAGAATAAGTCAGTAAATTCTGAGTTGAATCGTAGCTTTTCTTCTGTAGCTAAAATCTTAGTATTTGTGCATTAATCGAAAATAGCAGTTAAAGAAACCATATAAAGGCTTCCTTATTCTTAAAGCTGCATTTCAGGTGGAAGTAACTGTTCATGCATAAAATAATTTGATTAACACCATTCATTTTTTGTTCAGGAATTTATTAACTTTTGAATACTTTATAAAACAAATGGAAATTAGTATTTTGTACATTAGATGTTCAAACCAAAAAAGTAAAGATAATGACAAGTAGCTCATTCAAGATTATGTTTCACATATTCCTTCCACCAATCCATCAACTAAGCTCGAGTTCAAGATATTAACTTTAATAAACTTGAGGTGAAGCAGAAATAAAATTACTGTCTGGTGGGAACGACAATCTGACCCTGGAACAAATGAAAACCAACCGTCTATATGAACTTAAATACTGAGAAAGGTTTAAAGTATACAAACATTTAAAAAATACATACTTCCTTTGCAAATTTAAGGCCATTTTTATTTCAAGCACGCTAAAAAGAATTAAAGCCAAGACACACCAGACATGAATACAACGAACAAAGTTAACAACAGTAAACCTGTCAGCCGATGTATTCAACAAGCTGCTGGAGCGCTTCACTGTCCTTCAGGACATTTGGCAGAGACATCAGCGTCTGAGTGGAGAACAGATTCGTTACAACCCGACGCAAATACAGCATGTGAAGCACGACGGTTTGCTCAAAAGCAAAGTCAAACCCAACTCTCACCTCTCTCACTTTATTGATGACGTTGTTTAACAGCTGAAGCTCGTGCTCGCTCTTCTGCTGGTTGGTTTGGTGGATGATTTGCTGCGGGAGGCATTGCGAATGAAGATAACCCCGTTAGGCAAACAAAAATGATACAACGTATATTTGTCAATAAAGTTGTTTTTCGGCCGCATCGCAAAAGGCTCAAACATCCGAGTCCGCTCTAGTCAAGTAAATGTACAGCATGGATAACAGGCCGTCAGCAAACCCGACGCCTCTTGAGACAGAATTAAAGCTGCTGTTGTCTGATACGACAGCGGATTCGATTCGGGGGGGGGGGGGGGGTTAGCATCCGTCAGAGAAAAGCATCCCAAAGAGTCGACCTTTAACCGTGTCAGAACGTCGAGCGGATACTTACATGTCTTTTTGCCCTTTCTAGAAGTTTAACTCTGGCTTGCTCCACCTCTTGAAGACTCGACTTCAGTCTCTTCACCTACAAATAAGAATCAAAGAGAAAACGAGCAACAAAGTTTTTGCACTTTTAAAATCACAATACACAAACCTGGAGTGGCATCGTACCTCTTTCAACAACCGGATCCTCTCTTCCACTCCATTTTCTGGAGAAGCCGATATGCCACCGGCTCTTCTCAGCTCCACTCTCAGGATTTGAGTCTCCGCCTCTGACTGCTGGAGAGAACGACGAAGTTCGGCGACCT
Organism: Brachionichthys hirsutus; assembly: GCF_040956055.1. Taxonomy (NCBI): domain Eukaryota; kingdom Metazoa; phylum Chordata; class Actinopteri; order Lophiiformes; family Brachionichthyidae; genus Brachionichthys; species Brachionichthys hirsutus. The sequence continues at coordinate 14,317 of NW_027180397.1, forward strand.
CCTTTCGTAATTCCTGTGAAAAAACACAACACCTCTGATCAAACCGTCCTCAGAGTGTTAACGAACGCGCTGAATATTTTCTGCCTTACATTATTCTCAGTCTTGTGTTTATTTAGACTCTGCTGGATCTCTTGTAAGTCCGACACCAACTCTGTCAAGGTTTTCACATCCTGTGTGGACAGAAACAACTTTTCACTGCTTCTCATCGCAACAAATGAACAATAAGTTAGATTTATTCCGCACACCTTCTGCATTTTTCTTAGACATCAAAGGTGAAGCAGATGCACACCAGATGTTTACCTGAGCTTTTTGCTGGAGCGCTTCACTTCCCTTTTCAGCCAAGCTGTTCAGGCGGCTGATCTGACGCGTCAGTTCCAACACCTCGGCCTGATGCCTGTCGTTCGCAGCCTGTTGCGCCACCTGCAGGCCACAGCTGAACAATGCAAAAGATAGTTTTTAACATTACAGTATCTTGTTAGAAGCATCCCTAAAATGTATACATTCTCATCTCACAATATTCCCCCCATTACTTACATGATGTTTTGCCGCTCCTCCAAATGCGCATCCTTCTGCTGTCGCACCGATTTCAGAGCGCTGATGAGCTCTGCTACGGTTTTGTCCAGGCCAGCGAGCAGCTTTGACACACCGCTCCGATCGTCCTCCTCGGGCTCAGACTCTTCTGTTCTCAAATTCTTCTTGGGAGTGACGGCTCCGATGCGGGTGAAGGCGCTCCTGTTGCTGAACAAAGTTTCACGCCGTGGATCGGGTTCATCTGTGGAGACGGAGGAGAAAGTGAGCTGCGACCTTTCCAAAGTGGGTCTGCATGCTTTTGCGAGACAATCGCTGAAACCAGACATATGTTCAGTCACAAGTAAAAGAAACTGATAATGTCGAAAAAATAACGGGGTTCTGATCAAATGATTTTAATGGGGTTCTGATCAAATGATTCACGTGAGAACACATCATTGTCACCCCCTACTTTCTAGAGGTGGAAGTGTCACACGGGGGGGGGGGGGGGGGGGGGAGTGACAGTACCAGCTGTTTCAGATGAGTCCGAGCGGTTTTCTTCCTCGTTCTCTGCAGTTAAGGCAACCATATTTCTGTCAACAACGGAGCTAGAGGGGCGATGACGCGCCACGCCGCGTTCTACTTGAGCGTCTTCATCCTTCAGAGGTTCTGTCTTCTGAAAACAATGATACATAAATCTGATTGAGAAAATGCGTTCCCCCCCTACAGCCAGTGTGACGGTTCATTTCAGGAATACAAAACTGTATTTTGCTAAATTAGAATGTAATACTTTGTAAACCGTGGAGTCCAACGAGGTCTCACACAGCTGAACTGTAACAGATGTTTTCACACCTGGAGCTGTCCGGATAAAACAGTTACAGCCTTACATGTTGAAATATACGTATGGACACATCAAGGGGAGACAAAGATGGTGAAATCTGCCTTGTTTTAGTCTCACCTGATCATGAAGCGCTTCCTGCAGTTCATTGGTCAGCCCTCGCAGTGTGTGATGCAGCAGAGTAATGTCAGTGCCTGCCTGCGCCAGCTTCTCGCCCAGCTCCAGCCGGGTCGCGTCGGCTCCGGACCGTGAGCTCTCCAGCTCCTCCTTCAAGCTCCTGTTCTCAAACCTGCATCACAAAAACAGGAGAAAATGCTTTAAATCAATTCGTATTATTATTAGCATCATATACTTACATTCTTTTGTTCTGTTTGCTGTTGCCTTCATTCATCTGAGACTTTTAATTCATTGATCAAGTTAATGATGATGATATTTTTCACGGTTGTCGTCATCTAGAACTTACAGAAGTTGACTAAGTTCTCCTTTTAGGTCCTCGCACTGGATGTTTCTCTCCCGGAGCCCCTTCAGGTTGACCTTCAGCATATTCTCGCTTTCAGCCACCTGCTCCCTCGCCAACTTATTCTCCATGTGCAAGAACTGACGCACACACAGACAATAGGAAATCAAGAAATGGAATCAACCTCTGACCTGTAATCGCTTATTATTATTAAAGAGCTCCACAACACATTTGCATTCCAGCGTCCCCGCTTCGATTTTTTTGGGGGGGTGTAAATAACTGCAGATATTTAACTCGGCTTTGAACAAAACAAGCGTATGATATTATGAACAGGAGGTTCGACCCTGCCTATGAAATGGATAAACTAAAATATGGATCAAAATAAGATGCTCTCCTTTCAAGTGCACGTCGTACGCAATCTAAAAACTAACCTCATTCATCTCTTGAACGCCCGTGAGTCGTGCGGAAACATCCTTGAGCTGCTGGTTCTCCATATTCTGGGACTTTGAGAGCGACTGCAGCTGAAGGAACTGCTCCTCACGAAGAGCCAGAGCCCGACTCAACTCACCCGCATGCTGCTCCGACTGACCCAGAGACGCCCCCAACCTGGACGCAGACAAAGCAAAGCCAGCAGCAGGACTTATCATTTGAACATGTGATGACGAGAAACAAAACAAGTTCAGTTTAGTAATCTCTGATCAAGTATCCGTTGTAGGTAGAATAACCATACGTACTCATTTGCTCTGTCGTTAGCTTCCTGAATGTCCTTCCACGACTTCTGCAACCTAAAATGAAAAATAAATTAAATACAAATTTTATGGGGTCTTTTCTTTTTTTCTTCAAGACTCCACTTGATGTTTTAAAAACACACGATGGCATCAACAGACTACTGTGTGTGTGTGTGTGTGATGTCATACTTTGTGGTCTCAGAAGCAAGGGCCTTCTCCAGGAAGGCGTAGGAGGCCAAAGTGGAAGAAATGGTTGCAGACAGCTCCGTCACCTTTCGCTCCAGCTGTCTTCTCTCTTCATCCTTTTCTGTTAGCTTCTGACGCAACACTAGCATCTCTGGAAATAAATGTTTGCTATTTTGTAGGCTGATAAATATCAACGTTTAGACTTTACTACACAAAAAGAGAAGATATCCAATTTCACTCTTTTCTTCTTTTTTACCTGAGGTCATAATTGTTCCCTCCAGCTTTAAATCACTGATGTGTTCTTCGGCACTCTGGAGATTCATATTAGTCTGGTTTAGCTCTTGTTCAACCTGTGGACAAAAAGTTTAATTCAGAATTGAAAAATAATATATATACGGTATATATAGCTATTTAAAAACGTAATCATGGCTGCAGGTCGCTCAAGATGGACTGTAGACAGACCTGTTCTTTCTCTTGGATTGCTTGAAATCTGGCAGAGAGATGTTCATCCCGCTCTCTCAGAGCAGCGGCTGCCTTCTCATTCAGCCTCAGAAGCATTGGAGCAGCTTTCTGAAGAAGGCCTCTGACTGTGCAAAGCTGTGAGAAAAAGAAGTATCGGGCAAACGGTTTCAGAGTTAGGAGCATGGTTGGATTTAAAACAAAGCAAGTCAATGCTGTTACCATTAAAACACCACATAGGGGAGTGAAATATGAGGGTATAATGAGATTACAGTAAACCCTTGGTGCCGTCGAACTTCGAGCAGATCTTTTGAAACACTGACTTTTGGAAATTCTTATCGCATTAATATAAGCATGTCTCAAAAAGACGCAGTGGACATACTTCTTCCATCAAACTGGACTGATCGTCTCTGGTTTTGGACAACAAATCAGAAGCAGAATTCAGTATTTCCGCAGAAGCCTGGCTTGATGCAACCTACATTGGTCAAATAAAAAGAGACAATTATGCATGCTGTTGGACGTAATGTTAAGTTGACAAAAGCATTTTCCACCATTCTGTTACCAGCTCAGGGTACGTCTGAACTAGGGCAGCAGACAGTCCTTGCTGAGACCCGACAATCCTCTCCAGCTCGGAGATTTCTGCGGCACAGTGTGTCCTCAGCTGCTCCGCTGCACCGAAGGCCTGGAAGCAGACACAGACTTGATTCTAATAAAAGCACCGGCAATACTAATGTCGTAAAACGTTATCTTACCATAACGGATAAAGTGATGGCACTGTGCTTACCGCCTCCTTGGCTGTGAAGGCCTCTTCCATCTGCACCCTCATGTTATCGCTTTGTTGAAGAGCATCTTTGACTTTGTGTGTCATTAATTGATGCATCTCCTTTGTTTTCTTAAAGAGAGACCTCATCTGGCCGTACTAATTGACACAGGACAAACACAAACACACACAAACTTGTTTATATCCACCAGATAATATCATTGGTACGCTGTGAGGATTTACATACGTGTGAAACAAGGCTTTGGTGGTCCGTTCTGACTACATCTCCTATTTGCTCCACGTTAGAGAGAGAATCATCTGTGTCACGGCTCAAAGACATCTGTTGGGGAAAAATAAACACAGTTAGCCATGAAATAAGTCTAGGCGCTTTAGGTGTTCCCATCTTCTGCTTCCTCGTTCAGCTCGTCCCGTCAGTGGTCGCAGAACACGGGTTGGGTCTTGGTATCTTACCATGGTGGATCTCATGTCTCGCATACAGCAGATCAGGTTCTGTAGAGAACTCCCATCCAGCTCCAATTCACCAATCCTGCTCAGAGCCTCCAAATACAAGTCTCTGTGCAACGTGGTCTGTATAAAACACAAAACAAATGAATGAAAGAAAATCAATTATGTCTTCTTTGGAAAAAATGGAAACATAAAATGTCATCATTGTGAAAGAGTCAAAGGCCTCTCCTGACCTGAGTGAGTTCAGTGTGATCGGTCTGCACGAGTTTCTCCCTGAGGTCTGATGGTGCAGTGCCTGCAGAACGTCCCTGTGTCCTCGCTGTAGCCAGCTGCTGCACCAAAGCCTCCACCATGATCATGCTAGACCTTAACCTCTGCTCCAGCTCCGGTCTGGGCAGACCCTCTAGGATGCCTGGAGGTATACTGAGAAAAAAACAGACAGCGAAACCCCATGAAGCTCAAACATCCATGTCGGAATCTGACATTTAAGTTATATTAAATAAATCATCAAAACACAAAACTCACTTCCATAAGAGAGGGTCGGTCAGAGTGCAGGAATCAAGCACAGAGAAATCCCTCTTTCTCTCAAACTGGCCAGATGTATTGACGCTGTGGTCTGCCCATTTCACGGGACTGGTCGCCACGGAGATGCTGTGGGATTCTGCTGGAGAACCTCTTGCTGATGGACCAAGGGCAGCAGCAGGAGAAGGGGGGATAGGAGCAGAGATCTTTCCCGACGCCAAGAAGAGGAATTCTGCCATCTGCCGTAGCTGAAGCTGAAGGGGACCGTTTGTAATTAAAGGAATATCCAGAACGGGCTTCCCCGCATCAGGTTGAGGCACGTGCACATCATCGACTGGTTCAGAGACTGGCTCGGGCTGGGCTTTGTAACCTATCTCTGTGGAGTTAAACAGAGGCTGGGGCATGGGGTTCTCCAAGTGCTCCCCTCGTAGTCCAGTGGGATCGACGGGCGCAGACAATCTCTTTCCACATTCAAATACAGAATCATCTGCCAAAACTTGGTCTACAGCCGGGTCTTTATTAGCCCCTAATGTAAACAGAGAGACTCTCCTAACAATGGGACTGAGGAATCCAGACTGTAGAGCAGAATGACACTCTGACAGAAGCCTCAAAACATCAGGGAACTTTTCTGGATGAGGCTTTTCCGTCGTGTCAGCCACAACAGATCCATTCTTAGATGAACACGGCCCGCTGGCTTTTGCCTCACCAGATTCTTGGGGTTCAGTGCCGAGGAGCACCTGAGAAGCCTGTTCCAGGAGCACAGGTGCAGAAGATGCAAGACGGACGCAGTCAGAAGATGTGATTTGATGAAGAGCATAAAGGAATGTGCTTTCTCGATTCGTGGAGTCCTCATTTGGCCTTTCTGGCACAGACGTATCATCCAACGGCAGCGTGTTAGTCTGTGACAATGCAATGAAAGCTGAAGGGTCAGTATCTTCATCCTTGTTTTCTGCACAGCTGATAGTTGGCTCGTCATCATCTTGAACGTGATCCTGTGTATTGGAGGTTTGTACGCCGTCGTTAGGCCGGAGACGGCAGATGACCTGGTCAGCAGGCGTCTCTGGATCTCTCACATCACTGGTTTGTATCACTGTGGTGGGTGGAGGGGATTCTGAGTGAGCTTCTGGGTCACACGGAGGCGCATCCTCCTGTTGATTACAAGGCATGAAGTTTAAAAGGTCAACAATGAATTTCAAATTATTCGAATATTTCAAAAATATTACTATAAACCCACCTTTGTCATTTTCACAGCTTCTGCACTGAGGAGCGATTTTGGCTTCAGCCTCGATGACAGGTATAAAATGTCATTCTCCAGACATCTCAGAGGGGTATGCTCCCCACATCTGGTCAAAGGCTATCAATCAAAAATAATATTATTCATTTGTCCAGTCAGAATTTAACAACACACACTGAAAATAGGACAACAAGGATCTTACCAAGCGTTCCCCACCGGAACTCAACTTCTTGGAGGACATCAATCTGGAATACTAGAAACCCTACCAACAGCTGCAACTGATGCCAAAATTATGTGTTATTTAATATTAGGAAAATATATGACAGACAGTCCCTAATGTTAAGCTAGTTTCCAGATAAAAGTCGAGCTATTTAGCTAGAAGGTAATGGCTTACGTCACGACTATTGACAGTTACGTACGACAAACCTACGTACGTACTCATAAACGCGAACGAACAATATCAAACTTCTATATTAATGTATACGGCTATACGAAATAAAGTACAACATGTGTTCTAACAAATAATATTAATTAGTTCGCAGGCAGGAAAATGATGCTAGGATAATGTTAGACGTCGTTAGCTACGGAAAGTTAGCTAGGTTAATTTGAGTGCATGTACATGCCACAGTCAACTAACGGAAATATTAAATTCACCAAAATACGGATTCTGTGAAACGACCCGTAAATGCATACAGAGTAAGTAAATGTACCTTCGAGGCTTAACCAGCGCAGTAAAACGACGGATAACGCGATAAACAAACCAAAACGCTCCGCAGCCATCAACCCTACCGCGGTTCATTCAAAACACAAGCATCAGCTCAGCTATTGGTTCATTCTTCTTCTTCGTTTATTTGTTCGCACAATGGGCTGACGAGGCGCGTAAAGCGCACCACTACCACCAACAGGAAATGAATGTCACTACACTAAATTCTTAGTAAATAACACCTTGAACAATGTTTTTCTCGTGCGGCTAGACAACTTTATTTCTTTATTTTTTGAAACTTAACATAAAATTAACCCTTCCCTTATTTTTTGCGTCATCTACAGAGTTTGTAAACATCAACAACCCTTCTTCTGTTCATTTGTCTCGAGTCGTAATAAATCTGCAAATCAAAGCAAATAAAATAGTTTCACTCTTTATGCTTCTTTCATCTCTTTAAGATTTCATTTGATATTCCACAAAGATATATCTGACACCACCAGCAAAGGTAAACATCGTAAATCAGTTGTTTTTTAAATCTGCAAAACGTTGACTGGGAAAGTCCGTCAGACTGAAGCAATATGTGGCTCAACTGCTCGGACCTGCAGCACTTCAACAAAGCCTTGTCCGAACCAGCAGGTGACGTCGGCTGTGTCCAGGGTAAAGAAGAAAAGCCTGTCTCTGCAGCGCGTCCTCCTGTAGACGGACCGTGGGTCTGCTGAAAGCACCCCTGTGATGGCAGCGGCGGCCTCCTCTGGACTGCGCAGAAACTTGAACCTTGGTCTGCCACTCTGAGAGAATCCTGCGAGACAAGTAGCAGCTCTCCTATGAATGACTGTTTTGTCATTTGGCATGTTTTTATATTCATATTTCCTAACAGCGCCCTCTTGTGGACAAAGGCCCAGCATCTGTCTGACTCACCTGGCATGTCTGCGGGAAGGAATTCCGCCAATTCCCTCTGAGCCTGTGGGGTGAAGCGCACCTCCAGGCTTCCCACAGGAGGAGCATTTATCCAATCAGCAATGGTGCTGTAGGCCTCCTTTCCATAGCAAGGGCGGTGCATTATGGACTCTGATTTTTCAGTTTTGTCAGAATCTGAAACTTGATCTCGACTCTCACAATTCACCTGGAAAACGTCAGCTTGGGCCACATAAGCTTTAGCCTCGTGCAGCACACTGTGGAAGTGCTTGGGGAGCGAATAAGGAGCGCTGATCTCAGACGGACGTGCTGTTGGAATACCAGTTTCTCCTTTTGACAGGAGACTCCCCACATCATTGGCATCAGTTCGTTTGCTGTGAAGATCTGACTGACCATCTGTTTCTGAGTCCTCTCGGAGGTCCAACATGGCCGCTGTGCCATTTTGGGCCACAGAAGTCGCCTTTTGCTGCTCTGTGTTTGAGTCAAAAGGCTCCGAGGCTCTGCTCCTCCTGGTTTGTGGGGAGTCGTACTCTGGGATGTAAGGTTTGATGTCTAGGACTGGGGTGCCGTCGATCATGTCAATGTCTGACAGATGTATTGTATCACCTAGAAAATAAAGGTGGGAAAACATTTGTTTCTGTCAAGCAGATTCAATGGTTGAGGCTAAACGTTCGAGCTGGACATTCAGAATTATGCTGGCCAAAGACAGACGATGTCGTAAATGAATGCAGACTCTAATAGAGCATTTAAACACAGCCACATTGTACTTACTTTCTACAGTATTGTGACTCACCTACAATTTCATCGAGGCGAGCTAAAGTTAGGCCCAGGGCATTCGGGCGGTGTGGGCTGCGTGTCGAGTACACACCGACTCGGTGACCATCCAGTCTGGGAGGCTTTACTTTGGCTTTGTAACTCAAGTGTCCATTTTTGTGGAAGAGAAAAATGACCCTGTGGAGGTATGGAATTAAACTGTGTGCTAAACAGTGAAATTAATTCTGTGAAAGGGTTCTCATTTTAGCAATAAAAGGTAGGTTTCAATAGATTAAAAAAAGCAGCATTCTGCATATTGAACCAACAACCAAACAACCCATGAATCAATTTTTGTCATTTTCCACACATACTACTTGGAATACAGCAATTAGGCTTTTTTTTAATTCAAATATTTAGGCCGATACCGACCCCGAACCACCGATTAAGACATGCATGACCTACCAGACATGCGAGTAGTGCTCCAGGCCCACCAGCGCATGTTCAGGGTTATTGAAGACGCTCTGCTGGATGCACAGTTGTGCTCTTGAGGGGCCACAAACGGACGGCTGTCTGGGGGTACCGTTCTTCACAGAAAAACAGGAACTGATGTAACCAATAGGGGCTGTCCGAATGTTTCCTGGAAACACACAAACAGATTCGCTTGTCTACCTCATTTTCAGATCATTTAAAAATAACACTTTCTTCCATCTCTTGTAAAACACAGCACATACAGACATGGACTGTCATCACTCACTTTACCATTCATGTTCAGCACATTTGGGACAGTGAATAAGGTATTTTCTCTTGTGATGCGGTATAAACTGAACAATAAATACTGTTTTTACTCTGTAGGTGGGAATTTATCTTCATTTCTACTGAGGAGGCCTCATAACGGTGAAGGACCTTTTTCCAGCACAGCCTGTGATGACACTAGAGGAGGCAGCGTTGTCTGCTCTTGGTCGGGTCCCCAGTGTCCGACCTTGGACACAGCAGACTGGATGGATATCATGTGTTTGCGGTGAGCTCTGGTTGCATTGTCCAACATCTGCCTGTGGAAGGGGGGGGTGAAAACCAGCGGGGGTCATACCAAAGCTAATACAAGTCACGGGGGGGGAAGATCCAACGCGGATCAAGACGATGACTATAAATATAAATGCGTTCTGATGCGTCTTTCGTAGCGAACGTACCTCAGGTTCTTGATTTCTCTTCTCATCACAGAAACCTGCTGATTTAGTTTATTAACCCGTTCACTGCCGCAGTCACACAGAGGACTCATCTTACTGCTATAAAGGCAGACAAAAAAGAACCGTATTTTAGCTCGTTGCTAAACAAACTCGCTGACAAAACGCGTGAGTTCCCGGATGCGGAAGCATATGCTTGACTTCCGGTTAGGGAGCGTCACATGACAAGCGAGCGCGCGAGCGCAGCCTGAGGAACTCGATGTGAGGATTTGCAGCAAGTTGTTGACTTTGTTATACTTTATTTAAAATGTAGAACGCTTCTTTGGAAATATGCGAAATATGCCTTAAGTATTTTTAAATTATATTTTGTAAATTATGGGACATTTTCAAGTACCGGTAGTTAGTCTGTGATAACCAAGGTAATAACAACACCATTCATTAGATGTGGGAAGCAAATTTTATTAAATGAAAAGAATTGTAAAAAAAAATTCAATCAAAGAGACCCATGATTAAATTATAGAATTGCTATTGATTTATATATATTTTTGTTTTAGATGAAATCAGGCAAATTGCTGTTTTTATTTATTTATTTATTTATGTAACTGCATTACTAAATGCAAAACCAAAAAGAGAAACCACAAACCACAATAAATACGCATACAGGTTTGGTTGCATTCATACATATGTCAAAAAATAAATGCTAAACATTTTTATTCTCTTCAACCAACAAGCTGGTAACCAGAAAAATCGATACAAACTGTAACAAAATGATGTAGTCTTGTATTTATGTTCATGAACGAGGCAGTATTGGAACATTTTAGAGAATTATAATTAATTTCCTGGGAGATATTCTCGTGAAGGTGGCAGCGAGGACAAGGTGGGAACTGACATTTTGTTTTGCTCGGGTACACTGAACGATGACATCTCACTCAAATCTAAAAGAGACAGGATAAAGTTAGTTATAACACCTTATATCAGGCAAGGGATCAGGTTTCAGAATTTTCACACCATTCTATCATGTTAATTTCCTCCTTATTACCATCAGCGGCTCCTTTTTCTTCAGATAGCAAAATGTCTGCCTCTTCATCTTGACTCAAGTCCTCAATCATGGCCTGGTTAAGAGCCTCCCTGCTTGCAGACTCTTCATACAGGGCTCCTACCTGACAAGAGGCGTCGTGGGGAGCAGGAGGTGCAACAAGAACAGGCACTTGGGTCAAGTTGGCAACTGGAACAGCATCTGGAGCTGGATCGAAAGCTGGAACCAAGTCCCGAACAGGGACTGGAGCAATGTCTAGATCTTTGATGGCAGCTGGAGCAGAGATTGAGGGTGAAAACAGGGCTGGAGTTGGGTTCACTGACGGTGGAGGAGTGACTGAAGAAGCAAAGATGGGGTTTTGGACAGATTCAAAAACTGGCAGAGGAGGAGGGGCAGTGAGGACAGATGGCGGTTGTGATTCTGTAGCAGGCAAGAAGGTTGGTGGAGCAGCGATAACCTCTGGGGAGTCAGACACCGGCGCTACCGCAGGCTCCTCCTGAATGACAGTTATCTCTGGTGTGGGTTCAGTCTTCCTGGGTCGCCCCCTCTTTTTGGTGCCACTCCTATTCTGAACTCTTGGCCTTTTTCGCGGAATCTCCACCCTGAAAGAGCACAAAGCCATTTCAATCGACGTCAGTAAAGGCAGACATTGCTATTGGCTTATTTTGAGACTTTTGTAAAGCTAATAGTACAAAGTCCATGACCTGGATCTCGGGCGTCAATAGAAACATCAGAGCAACCTTTGGTTTTTCTCTTGCTTCACATTCAATATAAAGCAGAGCAGAGATAAGCAGCTGATAATGTTTTCACAGTATTTTATTGTACAAACATTGGTAATAAAGCTTTCCTAAATCTTCCTGACCAATATCCTCAATCTGTATGTAATATGTAAACTCATGTTCTATACATTTACCCAAAAACCCACTGGTTAGTTTCCTTCTCTTCTGCTTCGGCCTTTCTCTTTCTCAGGAGATCCCTGTCCCTGAGTCGTCGACGGATCCCACCTAGAAAAAACCCACAGAAACATTTTCAGAAAAATAGCAACATTTAACGGCGGTAGAAATGAAAAAAAATTAAACAGAATTTATTCACATGACATGAATAATGGCAGGTCAAGAGACTTCAAAGACCCCGGAAGGTTTTGGAAGCAAATATTTCCACTCTTGGGGAGTAGCTACAGCTTATAGTGTGACGACAAGATTCCACTCTGAGTTTGCTTAAGATACAAAAAGAAAAAGGCACAGTATCACAAATGAATGAGTATTTCATTCAACCCATAGTTTAGATTTATGAAAAGTCATGAAGGCAAAAATTAAATAAGAAATATTGAAAAGCCGACCTTGGTCCTCATTTGGATTTTTATATTCCACCTCTTGTTCCTCCTCTTGCAGCAGCTCCTCCATTCTGAGTGCTGCTATGAATGAATTCAGCTCATTGACGGCGGGCCGGCACAGAAAAGACGAGGGAATAACATCTGACTGCTTTCTAATTCCCACCCCTAAGTGAATTATCCGGTTAACCATTACCACAGTGCTGGAGTTTGGGCTTATCATATTTGTAAAGCTGGACAAGTTAGTACAGCAGCGAGAGGGAGAACAAACCCGCCCTCCCAAAAAAAAAGAATGGTGTTGGTGGTCACAAAATAGTCAGTGTTAATCTAAATGTTGAATATGAAAGACATTTTCCAAACATCTTCATGATATTTCTGCATAATAAATACAAAAAAACAGATTTTTTTCTAATATTCTTTTTTCTAATGTGTTATAACATACTTAACATGGTAAAAAGCTGTTAAATGAAATAAGAAATCCTGTCTCGGAGCTGGGACATACCCGTCTTATCTCACAGACGGAGAGCTGCTAGGCACGGGGTGTGTTCTCAATCTTCTCACAGCACATTGAGTTATAGTTATTCCTGCGTTTCAGCTACTCGGGGAGAGAAGCTGGCCGGCAGAGCAAATGTTTATATTTCATTCCTGTCTGTACCGATGCAGCTTCTAGCGATTAGCACCATTTCTAAGCTGAGAGTGGGAATTTCAACTCAATTATTGTCAAATAAAAAAACACCGTCTTTCAAAGCCATTAAAATGACAAGATTTATAATCTCACTGGACAAAGCACACAGTACCAATATTCTATTGTTAGATTTGAGATCACACACAGTCTCAATAAAGGAAAGCTGGTTTAAAGCGTGCAGGCTGCACATGTAAGTGGCAAAAATCAAAAACCAAGAATGGGTGTATTAATATAAATTCAAGTTTGACAGCTATAAACAGAAAATGTCGTTACTCACACACCCTTCCCTTGGAACAGTGAAACTGAAGCCTGAGGAATGGCCATAGCAGATAATTCAGTGCCATCTGCTGGTGAGTGTAATTATTCATATTGAATAGCCAGCATATAACATGCACAAAATCCAGACTATTTGGATAGTCTGGCCTGGACACAGATCTTTAGCTACATCCTGGATCCTCAGTTGAATTTGTTCACCTTTTAATCATAATGCATAAACACTAATCTTAATTTTAGAAAGATTTTTAAAAAAATGCTAATTTATATTTGAATTCATAAAAAACAAGTTCCTTTCAATAGAAGTCTCGAGCCTCAGGAAGCCGAGGGGGATGGGGTCGGAGGGGAGCGACCTACTCCCCACATGCATGTACAATGCTCTCTTCACTGAAAATCAAACACAGCCCTCCTTTTTCTCAGTGTGTCCAACATGGCCAAAAGAAACCAGCATTCAGAAACCAGAAGCACAAGATTTTTTTTCCAGCCGTAACTCAGTTTATTGTTCAAAATTGTCATGAACATGTGATCATTCGTAATTAACGGGGCATAAAATATACATAAATTAATTAGTAATGCGTTTGCTTTGGAGGGAAACAGGTTTGAGTGAAATTTCTTAAACATACAAACTAAACAAATCAAACATGGGTTTGCTTTTCAGTCAAAAACTTTATTGGGCAGAACAACCTCAACAACATGACTATCATCAACTAGCTTAAAGCTAAACTGGTAAAACCACACAGAAATATTCTGATTCATTTAACACCAGTGTTTTTTTTTTCTTTTTACACACAAAAAGGCTTTTGTCTTCTAATATAGTACAGTATTTTCCTTGCAGAAATACATTTCACCACAGCACTGTTTTGGGCCCGGCCAGCGTCATGACTGCAATGCCTTTGTGGGGGGGGGGGGGGCGCGATGGGCGTTTCTGAACGTAGATGGCGCTGTTGAGCATCCATTTGGTTTCAGTCCCGTTTCCCCTCTATGGTTTCTCCTCGCTCCGACTAACTTAGCGTTTGGCTCAGTTCATCATACACAGTCCTATTATTCTCCCTCCATTAAGGGCATCTCTGCCTTTGGACGGAAGATTCCACCAAAACCGGAGAGAGAAAAGTTTAACTTTCATAGGACAAGATGGATATGGAAAAGAGGATCCACTTGGAGCTCAGAAACAGGGCACCGTCTACTGTGAGTCGTGCTTTTTAAAAAACCAACCCTTAGTTTTCAGGGTAGCCATGCTAGCCAGCCTGCTACTTTTTTTTTTTTTTTGGCTTTGCGAGTGACCTATATGGCGAACCTGATGGGCTTTAGATTGTGTTTATCTTTTATAATAGGGCGGAAAACAAAAGCATGGGCATCAAAACGCGAAACGCTTTTATACAATCGTTACTTTGAACGGCATTATCGCGGCGCTTTCACCGCCTCGCAGCCTGCCTCGGTCACACTCTGCCCTTACTGTAGCACAAATAGTGAACTTCTTTTCTTTCTTTTTCTTACGCCGATATATTAAGAAACGTTCTCCCATCGTCTTTGCATTAAGAGTGTTAATATTTTATATAGAGCCTGGGAGCCATGTTTGCTGCTAGCGTAACTGCTAAAGGAAAAATGGGGCGCTTTTATGCGCTGAAATCACATTTACAACTCTTAAAGTCGTTCGTACCGGAGCGATGTTTCGCTGGCGTGTTGTTAGACGTGCCAGCCGCCGAACACGACCGGTGGATTTAAATCTGGCATCGAGCATGTTCTCATACGGAATGATCAGATTCAGCAGCGACAAAAAATAAAATAAAAAAAAATAAAAAGTCACTTGATACAAGAGCCATTCACAGCCTTTATCGATACTCGAAATATTCTCACAAAACGACTTTCGAATCGAGCTCGGATGTTTAAAACTGTTGCGATTTGGAAGTTTTAGGTTGGGGGGGGGGGGGGGGGGGGGGGTGCAGCAGATAAATTCTTAAAATAGCTTACACATGTGTATAAATGCGACGCTGCAGATTTCGATCGTTGCATAAAACTGTCCAAACATTGAATACTTATTCAAAAACAATTCCGGGTTAGCCATTCAACAGCAGCCCCCCCCCCCAACTTCGTACATTTGTTCCCGCCATATTGCCATATCGCCCCGAAATACAGCAAATATATCGATATGTAACTTCATAACAAACAAAAAGACAGCTGCTTTTTGTCGGCCATTGCTATTAAAGCTTCGCTCGGCGTGCGCTAAATAAACGGATGCATTATTGGCCCAGCTCTGAGCGACCCATCCCGCTTGAATGACACCGAGCGCCACGCTTGATGCGTGGGCAGGCAAAAACTCGACCGTCGGCGTTTCCCCCTCTCGTCTCATGCAAGAAATAAAACCATTTAACCATCTTGAAATCAGCTTAGACAACGTCTTATCAACAAATATTAGTTTTTCTAGACGGCAGTCTTTGCTTTTTAAGTGTTCAGAGAGCCGTATCTCAGGAACTGCGTCTCAGGAATCGCCATGTTGTCATTCTGTCGTCTTTGAAGCTCTGGGAGAAAGGAACCGTCTCCATCTTTGTTTCGCACTAAATTTCCGTCCGCCCTGAAAACGACGCGTATCTTGTGTCAAAACTGGCA
This sequence comes from Brachionichthys hirsutus, assembly GCF_040956055.1. NCBI lineage: Eukaryota > Metazoa > Chordata > Actinopteri > Lophiiformes > Brachionichthyidae > Brachionichthys > Brachionichthys hirsutus. Next base: position 29,953 of record NW_027180397.1, read on the forward strand.
ACGCCGGTCGTTCGCTTCGACGATAAAGAATATTCCACTTCCACAATTTAAAGCTGGTTGTACAAAATAGAAAAGAAAATAGTTACTAAGGCTGCGTTCGGAATCCCTTCCGCTGCTGTTTGGCTAATGGCGGCCGGGCGGACGGACCTCTCGCGCTGCTCCCTCGACTGCGGGGCAGCGTTTAAAAAGGGGGGCAATGGCTACTAGCCCGTAGCAAGCTAGCTCGGGGAAAATCATTGCGTTTGTCATTAGTGACTGGATTAGCAGGCCTCGGGAAGATGCTACTTCGCTTCGTTTCTTCTCGGTAATCCGAGCCCGTGGCCGCCGTGCTTTGACAATAGACGCACGCAGGAGTAGAGCGTGTTTCAAGGCGGAGGCAGCGTTTCCTTTACGCCGCTTTACGCGTGAAATCGTGCTCTTGGTCGTTCGATAATAACTTTCGTCCATGCTTTTGTGCCACAGTTGCGCAACCAGTGTTTCACCGACTCGAGCTAACTCCGCCTTCAGACCTGTTTCCCCCAATGTTTTAGAGAGAATACAAAATTCCTTTCTGTATATAAAGTCAATTTTCGTTTTTGCTAAACTACTTTTTTTATTATTATATATTTTACCAGCTGGTTTGTTTTAGAAAATGAAGCTGAATAAATTTCCATTATTATACATGTGGCTTGTTTTAAACTCAGTTGTGTCCCAGTACTGTGATTTTTATTTTATTTTTATATATATATACTTTTCTATGTTTCAGGTACGAGAGCTTATCCTTGACAATTGTCGAGGAACTAATGGTAAAGTGGAAGGGCTCACGGATGATTTTGTCAACCTGGAGTCTCTCAGTTTGATAAACGTCGGCTTGTTGTCAGTCTCCAACCTGCCCAAACTAGAAAAACTCAAAAAGGTACGAATAAATAAAGTCCTTTCACATGTTTACATAAATACCGAATGCGAGTTTTAAGTTAAACATTTCCTCTTTCTGCCTTTCAGCTGTCGCTGAGCGACAACAGAATCAGTGGCGGCCTCGATGTTTTAGCAAAGAAACTACCAAACCTCACGCATTTAAATCTGAGCGGCAACAAATTGAAAGAAATCAGTACATTGGAACCGTTGGTATGCTTTTTCTGCACCACATTTAAATGTTTTTTTTTTCTGTTTTACATGAACGTACATAGAATATTGTTTTAAAAATTGTTAACGTAAATGTGAAAAACACAAAAAGCCTCTATTCTCAGTGTCCTTATCCACCCAGACTCAAAGCACTGTTCCTAACAGGAAGTGTCACCCGACTCGTAGACACACATTGGCACATCGTACCCCCCCCCTCTCCTCACAGCACTTGTGTCTGCCTCTGTTCGACAGAAAGAGCTGGACATTTTGAAGAGCTTGGACCTTTTCAACTGTGAAGTGACCAACCAGGACGACTACAGAGAGAGCGTGTTCAAGCTGCTGCCCCAGCTCACCTGCCTCGATGGCTGCGACGTGGAGAACAGGGACGCCTCCGAGTCCGACGGCGACGTGGAGAACAGGGACGCCTCCGAGTCCGACGGAGAGGTGGACGGCGAATGCGCAGACGATTTCGAAGACGAGGGTGAGATCGAGGTGCCGTCCTTCAGGCAGCGATAGTCGCCGCCAAATCGAGAAAAGATTTATCCTCACTGGGGGCCACCTGTCTAGAGCTTTTATTTCCACCGAGGTTTAATTTGACGTTCTTGTATTTTGGAACGTGTTCTTCTATTGCTGGAATAAGATTTGTGCTCAGGGTTCACCGCTATGCATTGCAGAGGAGGAAGATGACTTTGATGAGGAAGAGGATGGCGAGGAGGATGACGATGAAGAGGAGGCAGAAGGAGAAGAGGATGTAGAGGAAGAGGATGACGAGGTCAGCGGAGAAGACGAGGTAACGAAGGCCTTTCGGGACTTCTCCGGCCCGGTCGAGTTGAGATGCTTTGTTCCTATCGTAACGTCGCTACTTCTGTAAATCAAGGAGGAAGACCTTGGCCAGGATGAAGAAGATGAGGATGAGGATGAAGAAGACGAAGGTACATAGCATTTTGGCAGCTGAATGAATCGATCCGGTTAAAGAAGCGCATAAATATTTCTGCTCACATAATGGAATGTGTGATTTATTCTTTGCCCCCCCCCCCCCAGAAGCAGAAACTCTCAAAGGCCAGAAAAGAAAGCGAGAGCCAGAAGATGAGGATGATGACGACGATGACGATGAAGATGATTAAAGAGCAAAACTAAAAAACGACCTACCGAGTTACCCCCACCAGAACCAGAACTTCCTTTCCTCAACAACTTGCACCACCTTTGTAATCAACCCCTCCAGCTCTACGCTCTTTTTATCGGGGCAAGACTGTACTGGGTGGGTGGGGCCAAGTGGAGCTGCCCCCGCCCCAACCGAGAGCCATAGCATCACCTCACCCCCACCCCCCCAGCTCCACGGTTCTCAGGCAGCCCACCACTCAGCATTCCAGTTTCACTGTCGATCCCTCTCCATGTATTCCCGTGTCAGGACGTTGGGACTGCTTTCTTGGGGGTTTTTTTTGGGGGGGGGGGGGGGGGGGTCTGTGCTTTTAACTCTTTCAATGCCATCGACATCTAAGCTAAGCCCAAACATTCACTGCCAGCCCCGACATTGAATTCTGGCTCTCTTCAACGGCCAGTAACTCCAGAATGAAAAGTGGTAGGAACGCAGTTCCTTTCCTGATGAAAGAAGAGGCTTTAATCTTTCATTTGGCAGTTTCAGTGTTTGCATAGTCAGAGTACAAAATATTCTGGGGGGCTTGAGAAATAGGGCACTCGGCATATAGCATGAGCTGAAAATGGATGGCACTGAAAGAGTTAATATTTTGAATTTTTGTTGACTTTATTTCTTATTTTCTGTTCCTTTGTCCCCCCACACAATAAAATTATTGCTATAGCAGCTGTGCAACCGGTGAGCCGTGGTTTTTAGTGTGGCCGTCTGTCACACAAATCGAGGTTGTAGCTACATTTTTACTTCCTGTATGACAAAAAAAAAACCTTTGTAAATAAAACATTAACATTTTGTGTGTGTGTTTTTTTTCCGATCCTGTCTTGCTGTTCTGTTATCCAAATATCTGCACTGCTAAACAGCAGGTAGCAAAAGCATCAAAGTATACATTTAGATTTCCTAGATGAAAAACAATTTTAACATGGAAAAAGTGGATTTACCACTGGAAGACCTTTTTGGAAATTGAGATAAAATGCAACGTTCACTTGTGTCCAGTAAATCCAGTCCAAGATAGTTAAGAGAATTCCGAATTATTTTTAAAGAGGAGCTATTCCATTATATTATTCCCATTTCCTGAAGTTGAATGAACGTTTTTTTTGTCAGAGGTTAAAAAAAAGTTCTAAGAGGAACCATTTCAGTTTTGATATACAGTAGTATATTTAACTTAAAGATGTGACAGCCAACGCATTGAACAGCAGGAAACGTGAGTTTCAGATGAAGCCAACAAGAAGCCTTTCATGAAATGGCTTTATTCAATCCGACCACATCGACCGGTAGACGCTACAGTAGACGCTGCGGCCACGTTATTGCTCCGGCGAAACATTACAGACGTGCACGTTTGAACATTTAATTCTCTTTCCCTGAAGATTTTGCATTGGCCACATTCGTTACAGGGACAAGTATTTATGCAGAAATGGCTTCACCCTTACCGTTAGTAATTCAAATACACATTGAAGTGAAATTATCCTCTGCACTGATTGACAGAAGGATGTAAAGCATTTGATGATGCAGCTGGCGGTGCACTTATTGTCCATTACGGCAATTCAATTCAATCATTCGTCGGCAGACTGAAGGTCTAGCGAACGAAGCTGACGGACTCAAAGTTGGAACAGAAGTCTGTGAATTTGGCGGGATGGGGTGAAACTCTGAAATGCTGCATCTCTGAAACGAGAGCACGATGAAACGAGTTTGGAACGGCGCCGTGTCAGAGAAAAGCAGAAAGCAATATCAACGCGTTAGAACTTTGACAAGTGGCCTTGAATTATAAGATTCAAAATATTGATTATGTAGACTAATAGTGGTTCTGGGATATTGAGGGTTTAAAAAAAATAAAAATAAAACTGCAATGTGGCTAAAACCATTCAGAAGTTCCCTGAGGGAGATCCTGTCATTGTATAGGACGAATTTTACCAACTGCCTGGTTTGAATGTAAAACCGGGTTCCTGTCAAAGCTGAATCAAGCCCTTTTAAAAACATCGCTTGCTGAATCGGCAATAACTAAAATGGTAAATTCAAGTTCTTAACAAAGTCGTATTTAACTAACTGTATTTCGTCCAAATAAATACAAAACTTAAAAAAAATCCAATCTGCTACATGGCATCCGGTTGCTGAATCGGCTCGACAGTGATTTCGACAAGTTTCCATTCATTCAAAAACCAGCGCGGCTCAAAGGGAAGGGGGGCGAGAAGACAGCAGGAATCATCGTATGGTCATCCATTAAGTTCATTCTGGAGAAAACGTACAGTAAAAAATCACAGACATCGCCACTGTAGTTGAAATTTCGAGCATTGAAAATAATAAAATCAAATGTCTGTGCCTATCCTGCAGCATCGTTCAAACGACAAGTTAGACACAAAAAACCTTTAAAGGTGATAGATAAAAAAAAATAAAGCTAAAAATTACAATAAACTTGCATAGCCGTGAAGCGTACAAAAGAAGCATGTGAAGTTCAACAGGTGCAAAAGAGTTTTCAAAGACGTTACAGCCGGAAGAGGCTCCGTGTTCCAGTGAACGTGCATGAACAAAGATGCCGCGGCCCCCGTGTGAACGGTAGAAAGTAAAAGGCAGAGGTTCGAATCTCCTCTGTGCAGCGAGTCTGACGGCTCGATGAAGGATGCGAGGTGAGTCGGGGGGGGGGGCGGGGCTTGAACAGTAAAGCGTCCGCACGAGGAGGTGAAGGCGACGCCTTACAGTGAGCTCTGAGACGGGGAGTTTTTGATGTTCTTGATCTCCAGCTCCAGCTGCTTGATGCAAACGTCCCTCTGGTTGAGGAGCTCCCTCAACCGTCGGATTTCATCCTGCTGCTTGAGGAACGTCATGCGCAGCTGTAGGCCACACACACACACACACACACACACACACGAGATAGAAGACGCGTGTTGTTAAAGGTCCAGTTTGAGTTGCTTTTTTTTTATTAATAATACTGAATTCAATCAAATTTATCATCAAGTTTTTTTCTAGGTTGTAAATAACGGGATATTTAAAAGGCAATGATAAAGTACACTGGAATAAAAGGATGCACACAGCGACAATCATTGAGTACCTCATTCTCGGTTTTTGGGGGGGAGCAAAGTGTCAGGTCTTCTCCGTTGCTGATGGGCGTCCAGCTCTTGTCGCCTGCGGCGAGGCTGCCGTCCCCCTTGCCGTCTTTGGTTCCCAGTTGGTTCTGGAAGTATCCCAGCTGTAGCGAACCTGGCCTGCTATGAGACCTGCGAGTGTCCAGCGGGCTCCCCAGCCCCTTACTCACATCCGAGTAAGGGGACTCGGCAACTTGACTTCCAGGCTTCAGAGAAATTAGCACCGGCCCTGGAAGACGGGGACGAGACGTTCAAATCCGGCTCATTGTGAGATTAGCTACAAGTCGAACATTAAACTCGAACTCAACATTAACGCCACTCAGAAAGAGCTGCGCATAAAAGCAATCGTCTCACGACATTATACATACAACATACAAATACATACAATGCACAAATACATGCACATTAATTCTGACCTTTATCGATGCCACTGAGCCACTCCTCCGCAGTCAGAGCAGGCCTGTTCCCAGCCGTCATCGGATAGATGTCTTCCTGGTACGAGTCCGACTGGAAACACACGCAGCGCACGTTCAGACAGATGCATGCACATCTGCACACGGCAAATCACACGCTGCAAAGTGATCCCTCACCCGGCGGGGAACGATCATGGACAGAGGCTCAACCAGACTCTTGATTGTCACCAGTTTGTAGAACCTGAACACCTCGCAGGAACTCACATCCACACCCCTCTTTGGCATCGCACCTGAGGAAGGACACACAGATGAGGGTTTTTTTTTCTTCTGCTTTTTCTACCCCCCCCCCCCCCGGGAGGATCATCGGTTTTATCCTGCTGAGAGATCAGGTGATCCGGAGAATGTAAGCAGGAGGTAAAGCGTGACGGCAAACACAATGACAAATAAAACACATTATGGTTTGCATTTTAAATGACTTTAACAAATGCAAATATAATTCATGTTTATATCATAATGGGGAACTAAAAAGGTGACATCGCAGGGATGCAAGATGCAGATCTGGAGCAGATGTTCAGGAAAACGAGCTGTAAATTCTCATTTTGAAACTTTTAATCTGAATTAAAATTTAAATAGTTTTATTCTTACAACACCAAGTTTCATTTTGATTGAAGTCTAGCAGTGTACTACATAGAGCTACCTACAGGTGGAACAGTGTGTGTGTGTGTGTGTGTGTGTGGGGGGGGGTCATAGCTCAGCTGCATCTAAAGACAAAAAAGCGCTTCTGCCGTTCAGTTTGTGTCAACTTCAAATTAGCCAAGACAGCACAACAAAATCTTTGTCTTCAGTTCAGAATCCAAAGCGCATGTCATTCTGCAGGCTCTCGACTCTTGCTGCAAGTCGCGTCACACGGGCCACGCCTTATTCAAATATCGCAGGCTTGCTTGCACAGCAGCTTTGCTTACAGGTGCAAGACAACAAGCACAGGCCGAAGGCAGAGTTTCTGTAGAGTAAGCATCATTTTCTTTACACATTCAAATAGGGGCAAACACACTGCATGCACGCTGCATGCACGCTGATCTTACCCAGTCCTTTCTGAGGTAGGTTGGAGCGGTACTCAGTCAGGTAGTGGATATATGGCTTTTCCGAGCTGATCTCGTAGTACCTGATATTTCCGTCACCCTGACGGAGACAGGAGAATACTTTCGTTGGAGCATGTTCTATATGGATGCGTGGACCGGTTACCATTTTAGAGACGCACCTTCCCGGCGATGTAAAGCATGTGTGTGTCAGGGTCGTAGAAAGGAAACAGCAATCCGGACGACCCGTCGAGGTTCTCTTGTAACAAAGGCACAGACATGTCATCCTGCAAACACACATCAGGATTAACAAGCGGGGGGGGGGGGCCTTCAGGCAATCTGAACTGTCATCTGGCCTTATTTTAACTGAAGCAGGTTGAACCTGCCCACCAATCTGGCCACTAGATGGTAGAACTGAGTGTGAGAGCAGGGTTAGGCACACTGACTGATTTCGTATCGTTGAAGGAATTCCCTTTCAGATGTAGGAAATTGTAACAAGCATTTATCCAGCACGTGACAAAATTCATCAAAACTCTTAAGCTTTTTACTTCCTGGCTTTTGAAGTGCAGCCATCCCTGAATGAATTTAGGCTCAGGTGTCATCACATGATCCCAAAGGTGTCACGTTTCAGCCACCTGATGCCAAGCGATCGTATGCGTCACCATGTAAGAGAATCCCAAACCTTCCCGGATGAATTTAAAGCGCTCCGTCACGGCCCGCTTCTCTCGCCGTTCTTCCTCTGCTCTCACCTGATCCCACAAAAGCAACTGCCGGTCGTTGCACCGCGACACGCCCGTTGTGAGGAGCATCTTCAAGTTACCCAGGAACAGAACCTTGCTGGTTTTGTGCATCTTGCAGCTGCCGTCCTGCACAAAGCGCACGACACAGTAAATATTTGGATGGTGAATCCGCTGACAAGGAAAACTTAGATTCAATGTTCCTTATGCTCCCATGCAAGCTTGTGTAGGCCCCAGAGGTCGGTAGAGTTCGGCTCAGGCGAGCAAACGTTACCTGCAGTAGGTTTCCTGAGCGCGGCTCCATCAGCCGGACCTTCCTGTCCTTGCAGACGGTGGCGAGGAGGCTGCCGTCTGTGTTGAAAGACATGGAGATGACAACGTCCGGGTGGTGGCTGATCGTCCGCACCGGGTTCTTGATCACCTGCTCCGGACAGTCCAGGTTCCAGATCATCACCTGCAAACAAATATCACACGAATTATTATCAATGAGTCAATCCCATCTATTTCGGATGGCTCCTGGACGCATGCCCTGGGGAGTTGTTACGGGCATGACCCGCCCGGGAGGAGGCCTCGGGGGGGGGGGGGGGTCACTCATTGCGATCGTTTCTTTGAAAACAGGCGACCGAGCCGGTTCTCCAGGCAGTTAAATCATCTCCCCGGCTGCTACTGTTCCGAGCATCGTCGGAATTCAAAGAGTTCCCCGCGTGGGCAAAGCGGGGGGGGGGGATTTATTTCCACGGACCTCAGAGCGCTATGCTTTGTAGAGAAAGAAAATACAATGTAGGAAGGAACAAGAGCAGATATTTTAAAGAGACCTCTGCCTTTAAATCTGTCAAATAATGAGGAATTTGAATGATTCCAATTCTGTTTTTGATTTATTATAAATAACTTAGCTGCAGTAAACGGGCTACTAGTGTTAGAATGTTTAATTATGTTACTGTTGCCTCCCTCCTTGTAAAGAAACAAGTCAGTCTGTGTGTTTGTGTCACCTGGTAGTCGTATCCCGTACTGAAGAGGACGTTGTTAGCAGTCGGGTGCCACTCAATGAGGCCCACTCTGCGGCTGTGGCCCTGGAGCTCCTTCCACGCTGCCGTCAGGTTCTTCTGCAAGCCACGGGGAGGAATCTCCCACACCTTCACCTGCAGACACGCAAACAGAGGTCACATGTAGCTTCACTCAGTAATTCAGCGGATAAGGACAAACTGTTCTTGTGCTACATGCAGCGACAACGATGATGAGTCAGCACTTGTCGTGTACGAACCGTGGCGTCCTCAGAGCAGGAGGCGATGCAGTAGTCGTTGAAGGGGTTCCACTTGATGTCCAACACGTTGCCTCTGTGGCCCGATACTCTGGGATGGTGAGGGTCCACTTTCCCCGTCTGATAGCAACAAAAAAAAAAAGAAGAAGAGTTATATTATTCCTTGGCTCATATGCCAATTTAAATCCAGAGGGGGAGGAGGAAGGGAGAGGCGTTCCAACTTGATGGATCGCTCCGGAGGGGAGACGTACAGAGAGGGATTACAAATCTAAACAGCACTGGGATTATTGATGAGAACACTCATTTCTGATAACAGCATCTGATGTGATAATATGCATCAATAATGTCTGCAAGTGTTGAGTAATTCCATCGAAGATGAGATCAGTCGGGGAGATAAGAGAATACAGAGGGGAGAAAAATACTGCATGCAGTGTTCAAGGCTGTGGTGAATAACCTGGAGGAGGTTTCCTGATCAAGGGATTATTTTGGCTCCAATGCTGCAATCTATTTATAATCTGAGGGCACGGCTGTCTTTTCCCAGGTGTGCTGTGTGCGCACACCTGGGAAAAGAGCAAAGACCGGAGCAAAGACAAACCCTGCAATCCTAACAAGGACAACATCAATATGTTCTCTGCAACCAGACCGAGAGGACCCTTGAACCGATCCGCATTCTGAGGCAAACGTGGACCGCGCTTAAAAAATGGCGATGGAGTTACTCACGTGACGGATGGGCAGGACCAGGAAGGCCCCTCCCCCGGCGCACTCGGTGATGACTGCCAGGAACTGTGGGTTGACGGCGCAGAAGTTGTTGTCCTGGACGCTGCGCGTGATTGGCACGCCATCGAAGCAGCTCTCCTTGGGCGCTGCCTTCCCAAAGACGTGGCGGAACTTGGAGCTGCGGTACTGAGGACGCCATGTCATCTGAGAGAGGACAGAGGGACAAGGTCAACCAAGCAGAGTCCTTACTCTTACAGTGATGGGAAGGGGTTCATACCGGTACTGGTGTGGTGTCCCGCATGGTCTTAAATTAGGTTCCTTTACTTATCAATTATTTTAAGCGGTTCTCTGCTCTTCATCTTTAAATTATTGTATTTTAGGTCAACACATTATGGTTATCGTTTGATTAGGACCTCTTATTTAGAACCTTCGAAGCATCCCCACAGATTAGACAATCACAAAAATAAATTCATTTAACAAATTAGGAATTATGTTATCTCCTCAAATCCATGTTGAACGGAAACAAACTGTACCAAAAAAGGTAGAAAATAACCAGATCCCATTCAGGAAAGAAAACTAAAATATTTAATTTGAAAAGTAATTTTACATTCGTGAAAAAATGACATCAAAACGGTGAAATCAAACAAAACGGTGAAATCTTTGACGGAGCTTTAAGAATAAGATGTCGTAATCAGGCGTTTACTGTTAATTCCTGTTTCTTATATCATTTATTTGTATTGTAGTGAACCAAATACTCATACTTTTACTAATTATTGAGCCAGATAATATTGGCCCCCCTGACTCAATAATAAAAGAGTAAATAAACGCAGCAGAAACCTGCTATGCTTCCCGTGTCCAGAGTCCCTTTTAAGGCACTTCACGTATGCTCGTCGATGCAAATGTCATTAAATCAAAAGATAAGTGGCCTTTGTCAGCAGTGATGAGGCCGAGCCAGCCAGCATGTCTGCTCTGCCACTGGGCCCGTCCGTTGCACGGCCATTACTTATGAATTAGAGGCGGAGGAGGCCGATGGAAAAGATGTCAATGCAACAAATGCACCTGAACAGCAACTTCCAGCACAGACAGACAGACAGACAGACAGACAGAGAGACGTCGCAAAGAGGTGAAGAGGTAATGAAAATGGGTATAAGCAAAACAAGATGCACAAACCCTTGAAATCTTTACAGTCAATAATATTCTCCTGGTTAATGCAGACCGTTTGCTGGCCTTTTGAGATGATGGCTAATGCGTCTAAAATAATTTAGACACATCCCATCCTGTCAGAGTCACAGACAAGCACAAGCACGGATCTCGCCTCTCCGTGACTCCTTTTATTCTTCCACCTCTCACATTCTGCCCGGAGGCAATGACAAAAAGCCTCACGCTGTCACCCTGGAATGTTTTCCCTCCTCATCTGAGCGCATCCCGACGGCTGATCCAGCAGTGTCAACCCAACCTGATAGCGTCTGAATTAGAAATGGAATCGTTTCCTGCACGCCCCCACCTTTCCACAGAGCTTTGTGCAGAGCAACCAAATCAAATATTTAAAAAAGGCAACCTCCTCGACAACAAGCAAGACTGAGACCGGTCTTGTACTTTTCACCACATATTTGAAAGCATTTTTTTTTTTCCCAGTTCAAAAGGCCTTGAATGCAATGCCGAGTCAGCGGCTGCACATGCACGTAGATACCGGAGCACACGGGTTGATTTAGTCTGTTCGAGTGCTGCCGAGGCCAGAAGGAGAGGCTTCCCGGGCAGGAAGCTGAGACATCGCGTCACATCTGAGGCAGGTTGTGATCGGAGGCGGCGGCTTTGTTGCAGCTGTGTCTGACAGCAGGTACACACAGCAGGCTGCGTTGGCGGAGAGGATGAAGACGAACACACGATTCTGGCTATTTTTAAACCAGTTACTGATTAAAAAGACAGCCAGGCAATGTTTACTGACAGGCACAGGAACAGGCCTCTCTCGACAGGCTTCATGTCTGGTGCAAGTAAAAAAAATAAAAAGATAAAAGGTCTTTTTATGTCAGATGGAAATTTATTTTAGTCTGTGACAAGTGAGTCACGGCGGCAGCCACAAAATGAGGGTGAAAAGAGTTGTTAAAAACTACAGTGAGAGACAAGAAGTAAGAAGATATTCTGCACCCCAGGTTTGCTCAGCCTGAGTTCCTGTGTGGGTCTGTACCTGCATTTCCCCCTAATCCTCGCCTGCAGGCTGTCTCGTAAGCATCTCATAACTCATAAAAGGGAACACCAGCTGCCACTCCTCTCCTTGGCTCGCCAAGGCTCAGCGCTGGACGAGTGGAAGTTCAAAGTTTACTTACGGCCGTCGAGGTATCAGTTAAAGCAGCACTGGGATCTAAAGCGGTGAGCCTTGCTCAAGGGCACCTCGGCAGTGCTCTGAGGGTAAAACTAGCCCCTCTCCAGCCTCTAGCACACGTAAATTTTGTCTGGGCTGGGACTTGAACTGACGGACTCCTTCTCCTTCTGCATCTGAGGGACGCCATGTTTAGTAAACGCTCCAGGTGAAACTCAAGACGAGGGATGGCACAGGTGGGATCGCATGCCATGGCGGCATGAATCAAGCACATGTATGCAGCCGTCACGTGTGTCTCTGGGCCGGCGAAACACACACACTGCACACGGTTTAGTCTGTCTGCTCTCAGACAGAGATGATGGCGTACAAGCCGACGTCTCATCAGAGGATGAGACGGGCGGCGAGCAGACCGGGAGCGTTTACCTGGCGGCTCCTTCAGATTTGTGCTTGCAAGCAGGGTTAACGTTATCCTTGAGATATTTGAAAAGCAAACAAGAGGTGCACGTTTTCAGGGGCTATGGAATGGTGTGACTTGCACATATGTGTGTGTGTGTGTGTGTGTAATGTGCAGATTACGTGCATTCACACGCTCACAAACAACACATGTCGGTTTCTGCTCATTGCTTCAGTCTAACAATCGGGTTCCGTTTGTTCTGCAGCGCTCAGACCTTCGGATTTATTGACGAGGCCGTTCCAGCGAGACAAAAGCTGAATGAATGATTAACATATACAGGAGTCTGGAGGCAAGGGCGTGGACGACACCTTTATTGCACATGAAAACACGGTGATGTCACAGCTACGGCAATTATGGAGGCCAAAGCTTAAGCCCAGAGGGGGGGTGTGAACTGGGATGCATGTTTACACCAGTTTGGGTACTCATTTTCTTTATTTCCTCCTTCAGATAAGTTTCTACGTGGTCCAGGGGCTGCGTTGCTTCACGGTGATAAAGTGCATGAATGGCAGCGCTTTAAGGGTTAACGCCACAATAAATAAGACATCTCCGGTTAGAGATGATTTCACTTAACCGGGAACGATGTTTGATTTGGTTATTACAAACATCAATAGGAGAATTAATTAAAAAGGAGAACAAGCTGCAACATGCATGGGAGCCATTTCCTTTCTCTCTCTTTTTTTTTTTTTTTAAATAGTGCAGATTCAGGCAAGGCAAAAACAATGTTTGATTCATCTTGTTGAAGCCTGTCTCATGCACATGCACACCAATTTTAATTCCCCAGGGGGAACAGTGCACTATAACACACAATGAGGGAGGGAGAGTGAGCGAGAGAGAGAGAGATTTGAGGACAGAGGACTAACGAGACAAAGATCAATAAAGAGGACATTAAAAGAAAAAAACTAAAATCACAGAACACAAGAGAAGTAGTGTGGAATTGAGGGTGATAGAAATCAGCAGCACTCACCCTGTCGAGTGTGTTGTCAGCGGCACAAGGGGGAGCGGTGGGTCCTCAAGCCACAGGAGGGTTTTTAGGTCTGACTGGCACGAAATAAACCCCCCCCCAAAGACAACCCCTTTCTTGCTTTACCTGACACATCCACAAACACCACACGCACACACCGCCCGGCCGAGTCCTACGCCAGACTCTCCTTCTCTGCTGTCAGAGGAGATGGTGGGTGTGTGCGCCGCGTGAAGTCAAAAAGCGTGTGTGAACAAGCAGGAGGAGAGCGCAGGAGCGTACGGCTGCCTGAGAGGGAGGAGACTACAAGGAGAAAGGGGGGGGGTGCAGCAGGTAACCTGTGAGCTATGCCCCCCCCCCCCTTTTCTTCACACCACGCTTGCCCAGTCAGGAGAAGATGCTGCTCCTCAAGAATGTTGGTACATGTCGTAACAGAAATGCAAAAGAAAAGAAACACTCGAGCTGATAAAGGAAATATGGATTTGGAATAAGTATATTTATAATATTTTGCCGTGTGTGAAGGTTTGACTTGTAATGCGATCATGCATGTGCGTCCCTGTCAAAACCATGTGTCCTCTCTAAAAGTTCATTCTAAGCACTCAGGTGTAAAACAAGCAGAGAGAGGAGAGCTACGGTCATACGGTTCAAACTGACCGGCAGCAGTTTTCACTCCAAGTCAAACTGAGGGATTATGTAATCCCACATGAGCACTAAAAGCTCCGAGAGGCCAACAGGTCGATGAGAGACCCGAGTGAAAAGGCTGGCTACTGAAAACTGGCCTTCACAGAGTCAAACGAGGGGGGTGGGGGTGGGGGGGGGGGGCAATCAATCGTTGGTATTGCACAAATGTACGTGACGGCACGGCTGGAAGCATTCAGATCATGATCACCATTTATTAACCTGCAATGTTCAGAGTCAAGTTCAGAGCACGCCTTGGGTTTCAACCAACGCGTTTCCTTTCAAGTTTATTGGTTTACTAATCCCAGAACACAAATAATAAATCAATAAATAAACAGCGTCATTCTATCCTCGGTGTCATTTATAAGTCTTGGTTATTCAATGTAAAAAAAAAAAAAAGACTTTGTTAGAAATTGAAATACGTAACTTGAAACTTGAAACTGGACAAAAAAGCTAAAATAAAATGTGTGAGTGAAACAGGAAAATTTTTCAACTTGGAATGACTGAGGATGCACCAGATAAAAAATGAATCACAAATACTCGTGTAGAATAAGTCAACACTCCTGATAAAGCGGCTGCCAACACGTCGTCCCCAAAGTCCAACGGTCACACGGCGTCTCTCAGATAACAAATGTGGGGGGGGGGGGGGGGTGATTGGATCATCAAATGCAGGACGCGCTGCAGTATTCTGGCGCCGCCGATATTCACTCTTTACACTCATAAACGTGACACTTACATGTAAATCCATAAAGCAGAACAGACCTGGTGCCTCAAGTGTGTGTGTGTGTGTGAGAGACCTGGGGGTATTTAATAATAAGGACAAAAGGCGTCATGCCCTGAGGCCAAAGTCTTTGACGCTGCAGAGACAAAACGGCCTTCCCGTCTTTCTTAGTCACTCCTGATCAGCCGTCTGACTGTTTTGACGGCGTCACACACCTGGTTTTAGCGCCGGGGAATCGGGTTGGGGTCTAAAAAGGTGCTTCTGCGAGGTTTAGGGACTTTCATTCTGGCCTTTAAACGAGTCCGGTGTTTGTTGAACGAGCAAATAGTTTGATCCCACTCAAGTATGGACTGAGCCGCACAGGTGCTCGAATGAGTCATCGGGAGCCGCTCGGGTCCAGCGTGCACGGAGGAACTCTACTGCGATAAAATGGGAAGCAATTCCCATTTCCCAGCCGATCACAACATTTTTCACCAAGAAAATCTAAAAGAAATACATCTTAAAAAGGTTTATTGAGTCAGTCTATTGATCTTCTGCAGCTATGAACTAATGCAAACGTCATGCACAGACGGACGCCGTCTTCCAGCAGCGTTCCTGAGGAATATTTCCTCATGGGAAACTCCAGCCTCTGTAATATTCCTGGGTTTAACAGCCACCGTCTCCGAACCTCACCGGAGATTTTCTGTGGGACTCGAGTCACAGACTGTTACTAAACTTCGGAGGACTTTGAGGACCGTTTGGGATTCATTGTCCTTTTGGAATGTCCAGTGATGCCCAGACTTCCAGCTTCCTCAAAGAGGGTCCAGATGCGTTCTTCTAGCATTTCTAGGTGCTTGATAGAATCCATCTTAACCTCTATCCATAGCAAGTTCGATGTGCCGAAGATGTAAAGCAACTCCAGGGAATCTCGGAATCTGGTCGTGGACCTTGTGTAGATTTAGGTCTCCACACCAGAGACTTCCTTGGATGTAATCCCGATCATAGACTTCATCCATGTCCGTGTTCTCGCTGCACAGCTACAACCACGCAACCACGTTTCAACAACTCAGAAGGCGAAGGCACGGCCGAAACGCACTGCGTGCCTTTTAATCTCATGTCTAAACACGTGGAGCGTTTGCAGATTTCTCTCCTGAGATCATTCACAGCAGGATTGTTGCAACTTCAGGGATAGTAGTGCAAAGACATTCAGGTCAGAGGCGGCGACCTTTGGGATCCGTTCAAGCCGATCGCAGACGGAACGCCGATCGGGATCAGCAGACGGGAGGAGACGACGGTGAGCAAGATGAGCTATCGTCCCTTTAAAACCGTCACCGATGCTTTTAGGTTGCAAACAAGCAGCTATATCGAATCGCTCGGGTGGCGGCGCGCACCGACTACGTGCCCGTGCCCGCGCACCGCATTCTTTCATGTGTGATTCACGCCAATATCTCCATTAACACAGCTGCTTGGAACACTCGCAGCGTTATCTGCTTCCATCGGCTTTGGCAGCGAGAGACGGTTTGTCCATCCAATAATAATTATTATAATAACCCCCGAAATAACATCAAAGGAACGCATCGGACTTCCTAGGACGAATCGCACGCAAGTTGAAACTTGTTACACGTGGACTCGTGCACACACACGGCTACGATCACTAATGCACGCACACACACACACACACACACACACACAAGCGGCGGGCAGTCTGGACCAAAACAAACATCTGCGGCGTTTGATGAGCTGGAAAGCAAATCAATTCCTTTATTGGCTGACGGTAAATCGGGTCCAGCCTCTGCACGCCGGATGAAGGCTCCGTTACACAGTGATCACATTAGAGAGAGGACGACGGGGCGAGTCAGTCTCGCGTGCCATTAGCACTGGGAAGTATTTCAAGAAGCCCGGATCGTCTGATGGAGATAAAACGTCATAGAAGTCGCCCTAAAGTTTTCTGATCCTTCCCTAGTTACTGAGAGACCAACATTTCTATCCATGAACTGATCTATTAAAACGGCGTCACCGAGCCTCAGCAGCCGAGGCCTCCGTCCCTCCATGGCAACCGTCGTCGAGGCGAGTTTCACTTTCTGTGCCTCAAGGGGATTATAGCTGGTCTTTATATAGGCTCAGCCTCAGTGCTGCAGAGAACGGCTGGCAATCGGGCCGAGGGAAGCCACTACTAAAGAGATCAGCCATATTAGCAGTGCATTAGGGGGGGGGGGGCTACGACATGGTGACACACAGGATGGGGCAGCTCTGTCGGGCTCAAGTTCATTAACTAATCGTGATTAGTGTCACTCGCCTCGTCGAGCAGCAGCCAGTCGTTTGCTCCGACGGCATTTTTCATGAAGTACAACCATTAGAGTTACTTTAGGGGCCTGGAATCAATATGGTGAACTCACGCACACACACACACACACACACCAGTGTAAGAGCCCATCTAGTGCTCTTCATGAATAATGAATCAGACGCCGCTGATCCATCTGGCTCACGGTGAGGACCCCCCCCAATATTCCAGAGCACCACTCTAGAGATGACCGCTTTCTCTCTCTCTCTTTTTTAATAATCACCACCATTCGCCCCGCGTGGAGGAGACAGCAGATAATCCTCCACCAGCTGCCATGTCAGAAACGTGCAGGACAACCGTTGGGAAGGTCACGCGGTGGGTCATCAGGCGAAGACCGAAGACCTTCCGGCAAATCTGCGTGACATGAACCGACCCCAGACTCTCCAGTTACATAAGAGCGTTCTGGGATTTCCAATCCATCGTCAGCACACGTACAGTAATCATCCTTCACATGCAGCGGCAGATCGGCTGCCTCAGCCTGTTTGTCTTAAGATGCGATGATTCGCTACAGACCTCAGAATTAAACATAAAGACGCATCTCAGAGGGCAGATCTGGACTTTTTCTCCTTTGCCATAAACAGAAAGAAACAAACTATACTACATCAGGCTGCAGAAGTATTTCTATTCATTTGTATATTTCCACAATTACTCAAAATTCAAGTTTCCAAGAGATCTTTAAATAACAAGTTAGCCTGGATCAGTCGATTCTGCTCCTGTGGTAAACAGGACGCCGCGTTTGTCTGGTATTCAGGCTGCAAGTCATATTTGGCGATCACTTTATCGCTGTCAGGCAGCATGACGGAGACAAACCTTCGACAGTCCGATGGAGCAGCGAGATCTAAGGGCCCCGTTTCCTCAAACGCACGCCTTCCGTTCACACCGGATTTTACAGCAGGCAGGACTTTGACACCTGCGTCTCAGATCAGATCAGATCAAGAGGGACAGAGTAAAAGAAAAGGAGATGAAGACAAAAATAAAGAATCTTTTTTTTTTTTTTTTTAAGATAATCAGGAGCTAAACTGCTGCATATCAAACAGCTATAGGTCGGACAACGCAGGGGAATCTCAAGTATGCGTTACCGGTCTGTGTGATAACATACCAGAGATAAGCAGCGCCGTCTTGGATCGCGTTTGTGGCACAGCGAAGAGAGAAGAGAGAGTTCCGGACGGACCGGGACGACATCAGGAATTGTTGTTTGTATTTGTGAACACTTTGAACAAACACTTTAGGTCGGTGGAAGGCAACAGGTAAACAAACACTTTGTTTGTTTCCTGTCTGTAGACTTAATCACAAATCTTATTCATGTCAGGGCAGCCAGACGCGGCTTTAGTCATTTTATTTTGTACAATTTTGGCCAAAAGACCTTATGCCCTGTCGTGTACGCGCGCCCTCTCTCACGCACACGCACGCACTTGGAGTTTGTTGTCCCGCATGATTAAACAGCAGCTCAGAAATAGACAACGCTTCCGGTTGTCTCCGGTGTGAAACCGTGCAGCGTGAACTCACCTTCGACGCGACCGCCACGCGGCGCGGCGCGCCCGCAGGTGCTGCAGTTTCCACCGTGGGAGGACTCGCGTGGGTGGAGACCTGAGAACACCCGACGTTACTGCATGATGCTCATTTAGAAGTCATGACCTTGAGAGTTTCTCCCCCCCCAAAAAAAACAAAAACAAAAAACGAGAGAAGAAGGCGGATAATATCCGTCCCGTCCCGTCCCGCACGCTCCACGGCCGGCGTGAGTCAAAACAAGAGCAGGAGGGCGGAGGATGAAGAGGGATGCGCACTGGAGGAGGAGGAGGAGGAGGATGAGGAGGGGCGAGGCAATCAAGGTTAGATTGACACCGCGTTTGTAAAATTGATTCATAAAATGTCGGGAACTCGAAGTTTCAGAATTTCTGTTTCCCTTTTTTTGCGTAAATTTCTCCATATTTGCATGTTTAAACTTTAAATTTAAACGCGTGCACCCTTTCCCTAAAAATAACGACAGAATGAGAATACTTAAACTATTGATTCGATTTTGGAGTAAAGTTCTGTTTTAATTACTCACAAACACAGAGATGATCTACAGATACAGAAGTTTATTTTTTATTTTTTTCTTGCTCACACGTGGTTCATATTCCTAATCCTGGAAATGACACAGAGATTAGTGGAGCGTTTAAACTGTCATTATCCTGCCTGGCGAGCCGAATGAGTGAAGACAAGGGCCGCAGCAAGGGTCATTACCCTGCAGCTACACCTGTGGTGTTCTGGTGTGTGTGTGTGCGTGTGTGTGCGTGTGTGTGCGTGTGATCTGATGAAGCTAATGGTAGAAATACCCAATATTGGCCTTATAAAGTGTAAAAGGGTGCGATAATATTATTTTAACCCTACCAGAAAAATAAATCCCAAATCAAATTCATATTTCTGTATTTGAGGACACTTGTTGCCCCCTAGTGTTGAAATGTTGGAACTACAAAAGGGCACCTTCCTCATGCTTTATTTCTGCCCCAGATTTCACTGGTTGAAACCTCACCATTATATTATGGACACCACAGGTTTTTATTTTGTGGGTGGCAATGAGAAATTGTCAGGTTTAAATAAATTCCATCATCAGGAACATTTCAATTCTATTTTCTTCTGGTTCTACAGTCTTAAAAAAAGCCTAATTATAGACTTAGTAAAATGTAACTCATCTACAATTACTCCCCACATATAGGCATACAGACCGATAGATTCTTTATTCATTTCACTGTGGCTCATAAATCGATAAGTTACACAATATCATACAGAAGCTGGATGCTAAAACTGGACAAAAAGTTGCAAAAATATCCTTCTTGTCTTGACACCTTTTCTGTCAGTGTTTTGCAGCATATTGCAGAGCGACCAGGTTGAATGGAACAACCGAAATAGTGACATGCTGAGGGGGGTGTGACGAGGAATCCATGCGTAGCGGGTGATGCTGCTCATGCTGAAGGTGAGTCTAGTGGGTGCAGCACAGCATGATGGGAAAAAAAATCAAGCGCTAATGAGCATATTTGCAAATATTGAATCTTATTTATGGTTGCATTTTTTTTAATCTTGTCTCCAGATTTCCCCAAATGACTTGTGTTTGTAAAAAAAAAAAAGTAATCTTAATACTTAACACATGACATCAAACACAAGACGAGTAAAATCCACCAGGAAGTGGTAAAAGTGGCAGAGATGAAAGCACTGACAATGAGAATTACATCCTGAACAAAAAACATGTCTGTGTGTGTGTGTGTGTGTGTGTGTGTGTGGCAGCTGGACACACAAACCGCTTCACTATATTCGTCCTTGCCTTCAGTTTCTAAAGTCTTTTCTTGATTTCTGGGCAGGCAAATCTCCACCTCCTCTTCCTTTCTCTATTTCAGTGTTCGCCCACATTCTAGTCCTCATCTTCATCGTCCTCCTCCTCGTCGTCGTCCGTTGGGTCCCTCGCGTCGAGGTCATCTTCATCGTCCACCTGCAGGGAAAGTGTCAAAGTCTAACTAGAGCAAACACACAAAGACACAGCCGATTGGTCAGGAAACAAAGCGACAAACCCCAAGGACAGTTTCTAACACGGCAGACATTCCTCCGCGCGTTCTGATTGGGCGGCAGCAGGCTGCGATCGCTCCTCACTCACTTTTGTGCTAAAGCAGAAACAAACTTCTGCCGAGTTTAGCTGCCCGTGCTAATTTATGAGTTAGTGGGAGGTGGGGGGTGTCCCTGTAGTTTCCTGCGACTCATCTAGTCATAGTTTCATGGATTCTACGTGAACCTCCGATCTCTAAAAATGTGGACGAGTGAGGTTTGAAAGCAAAAGCAATTAGGGGGAAAAAAAGCCGGCCATATTTAAAACACCAGATGAAGTGAATGTCTACCGTCTCTCCCAGGCCTTTGAGTCTCTTTTTGAGGGCTACATTCTTCTGGTCTTGGTCGGCGAGCAGCATCAGCAGGTCGTCTTGCTCCTTTTTGGACTCCTGGAGCTCCCGCTGCAGCTTCGCGTTCTCCGTCTGCAGGATGGCGGCTGTGCTGGTGGCCGAAGCGTGCTGCTGCTCCATCGCCGCCAGGCTCTCCGACGACAGCTTCGCCTCCTCCTGGAAGAAGAAGGGACGAGTGCAGGAGGAGGGAGAGGATGAAAGGATGATACCGTAACCTAAGAAGACGCCAGAGTGTTGGTCTACGCACCTCGAGTCTCTCCGTCTCACTCGTCTGTGCTGCCAACCTGCGCTCGAGTTCGGCCATCTTGGCAGCGTCTGCCGAGCCGTCGGCGCGGGGGGGCACCGACTCAGAGGCCTGATAGAAGCCAGGGGAACATTCATACGTTCAGCAGCCCTTAGGAACAACAAACACCTTTTTCCAGATATTCACCGCAGCCTGAGCTCGTCTCAGCAGCTCCTGTTTCTCCGTCTTCATGCGGTCGAGCTCTGCAGACTGAGACCGGACCTGTCCTCTCAGAGCCTCCAGCTCCTGCAAACCAGCTCAACCAGTGAACACATCGAGTCTGGGGGCATTCTTGTATCGAGACCCCGAAGCCAGCAAGCCTTCATTCACCTCCACCGCGACCCTTTGAAGCCGAGCTTTTATCATAGGATAGAATAAAATAAGGCTTTTGTTTTGAATCCCACCTTCAGCAGTTCCGTATCGTCCGATCCTCCGCCTGAACTTTCTGCCTTCTGCGACGGCTCCGCCTTCTACAATCGCAAAGTGAAAGACGGAACAGCTCGGTGCCGTTACGATGAAATCACAACCGCTGCTCCGATGGTCCCACCCCGTCCCTGACCCCGAGCGGAGACGTTTACTAACCAGGGCGTCAATGAGCTCGTCCTTGTCGCCGAGTTGCGTTTGAAGCAGCGCGTACTCCCTGCGGAGCTCCTCCACCTCCTTCCTGAGCTGCTCCGTCTGCAGCCCGTTCACCTGCGAGCCGTCCGCCTGACTCGGGCCGTCTTTACCTGGAGATTTTAAGCGCACGTGAAACGAAACCATCGATGACTCTTTAAACAGCGCTGGAGTGAGCGGCCCGACCGAGCTTCAGCTTCAGGATGTTGTACTGGTCCTTGTGCTGCTGGATCTGGGACAGCTGCTGGGCGGCTGTGGTCTGCATCTGCTCGTTCTGAGATGATACCGATGAGACCTGCTCTTTCAGCTCCTGGATCTGAGCATCCTGAGGAGAACAGCCATCCGTTAATGAGAAACAGGAGATGTACGTAGAACTGGATAAATAACGGCAGACAAACGAGCCCCGTTTACCTGCTCTCTGATCAGCTCCTTATACTGAGTCACAATGTTGTCATGCTGCTCTAAAGTCTTCTTCACCTCCTCTTCCTTCTTCTCCTCCTCACTGGATTTGTGGACCGCTTTGGTTATCATGCCTGAAATAACAGCAACAATGAAAAGAAAATCACAAGATTGGGCGGCTGCCACTGACGAATCGATCGCATGTGGACGTTGGGGACACGTCCTCTGGCTGACCCTCCAGTTCCTTGACCAGCTTGGTGAACTCGTGGTCAAACAGCATCTGCTCCGGAGACGGGAAGATGGGCTGCGGCTTCTGGGCCGCCCGGGAGTACAGCTCGTGTTTGGTGACGAAGCCCAGCTTCTCCACGAAGTTCTCCTTCCCGATTCGCTTCTCGATGAGCTGCTTGAGCTTATCTCTGAGGAGGGGGATGACACGACGGCTCATAATGGGACAACCAGAATAAGTGGGGTCGAGTAGAAATGAGGCAATAAGAGGGTTTTGGAGATGAGGCACGGACTTTGATGGTTGGGACAAGAATTAGGGAAGGTCGTCTGACATAAACGTCGTTAAAAACATTAACCATTTCACTCCACTTGGATCATTACTGGTTCTTATCAGGGAGGGAGAGCCGACACTTACTTTGTGTAGTTTTCCAGAGAGCTGTCGTTATAATAGATGCAGATGCCGAGAAGCAGAGCGCACAGGCCCTGCACCAGCCTTTCGTCCTCTCCGAGGTTCTCTGAGATCTGAGCCGTCAGCTACAGGAGTCGCAGGGTCAAGGAGTCACCCACGGAGAGTGTCCCCCCCACACACACTTATCTTTCACAATTAGTTTTTATTTGATTTTACAGATCATAAATGTTGAGCCTATCATCGCGATTATCTAAATGAGCCGGCTGCGTTTCAATCCGCGCTGCTGCTTGAAGGATACGAAGGGAACATTCTCCTGATTGTGTAGGAAGTGCGTGACCGCTATGGGACAGTTACTGATCCATGTGCACAGCAGCATGAGGAGGCCCACCCTGGTCTGCACCTTACTGCCCTGCGGAGCAGACGAGAACGCGAAGGAAATGTCACATTGCTCTTGGAAGGTGGAGAAATAATGTTTCAGGGAGATCTAAACATTTTGAGTTCAGAAAATTGGAAATGTTAAATAAAAATTGAGGCCCACATTGGGTGTTTAGAGAAGCGACAGGTTTACTGACTGACACAATCGATTTGAGACAACAAAATTATTGCAGAGAAAACATAAAAAAAGGATGAAAAATGGGAACAAGATGCTTGAATATAAGTTGGTGTTAAAACCTGCACTGATTTTGTTGCCACAAGAAAATCAGCCCCATTTTCTTCCCATCTTGGGAGTTAATGCTGATTATAAAGTGTAAGAAAGGTCAAGTAAACTCAATAACGCTTCACACTCAAATTGTATCAAACGTTGCAACTTAATGAGGTTAACACACAAAGTTAATATCAAAAAGTTCTTCATGTACAAACAGAGTTATGCGGAACAAAGCAAGCTGCGTTAGCCTGTAAGAATAAAACAATGAAATTAAAGCACTGAAAGCCCCGCCCCCATCTTTCCAATAACACAAGTTCACAAATTAAACATTTTCATTCCCTCTCCATGAGGGATTGATGACTCGCATCAATCATAGCATCACAAAAGATCCTGCAAAGCGAAGCCTAAGTGTGCTTTCAAAGATGAAGAATGAACCATAATGATAAAAAGAATGATGCATGATAAAAATGATCATTTTTAAAAACAGACTTCCCTTTGCCGGACACCCCCCCCCCCCCCCCCACACACACACACACACACAATCAACAGCAGGAGGAAAAGGAAAAACCGCCTTGTGGATAAACATTAAGCTTAAAGGAGTAGTAGTAAAAAGGTTAAAAAGGAAAACAAGACCCCCCCCCCCCCCAACAACTGGGTCAACAAGACCCCCCCTCCCTTACTGCAGATGCAAAGCCAAGATGAACACTCAACAACAAAACCACACCAACATGTATGTCACTCACCCGCCGGACGATCTTATCACCCTGCAAAACCACAGCGACATGACGTTGTTCTAATCGCCGACAAGATGGCGCCTCCGTCTGATCGGCGTGTAAGGTAGCAGCGGCGAGCAGGGTCCTACCTGGGAGAGGATGTTGGTGCACTGCTGCAGCAGAGACACGGGCGGCTTTCCCAGGCTGGTTGCCAGTTGAACCCGCAGCAGCTGCTCCTTCTGGGTAAGGTTGTCCTGCAGGGCGTGAGCCAAGGCCACAGACGCGCACCAGTTGGACAGGGAGTCGGCTGAGAACAGGCCTCCGCAGAGCAGCTGGCCGGCTGAGATGGAATTTGCTAGGGGGGAAGAATTCAGTCACTTAATATTTAATTATTTACAAAGCTGGCAACAAAAGTCTTCGGCACGTCTGTTCTCTGGCTTTACAAAGTCTAAAATATATATATCAGGTAATAAATACTTCAACACCTGCTTGGTGACATACAAACACGTACAAATGATAGAACATTGACTTTTGAGTTTTTAAGTTTTGCTATAGCTGACCGTCAATGGTGGAAGGCAGCAGCGTAGCCACAATCTCGCCCTGGCCTTTCTGGTTTTTGTAGAGGAAGCACTGGAAACAGTAGAGGACGGCACAACGGAGTACAAACGGTTGCCTCTCGTTCACCATGGACATGAGGAGGACCACAATGGCTGGTCTGGGTGGAGGAAGGAGGATCAGAGAGAAACGTCAGCCACGGAATCTGATATCAAGAGGCGTAATATCGCAGCTCGACTTGCCTCGGTGGGTTTGATGGAGCGTTGACGGATGAAAAGTAGTCCTGGTTGACCTGCGAGCCTCTGATTACCTCCGATACAGTGTTGATGGTCTGAAAGAAAGTGGCCCGAGCAAAATCTAAAATCTAGGACCCGCTAAAAAAAAGCGAGTACGCTAATATTGTTCTCCATCTAATATCGTCACCTCTGTGAGGATGTCAGCAGGCACACCGGTGGCCATGAGGATGGTGCACAGCTGCTGCAGCAGGCCGCACTGGTACGTGGCCCTCTGGCAGCTGGCTGTGGCGCCGGGAGAGTTCACTGGAGACACCATAACTCGCACCAACTTGGAACACAAGCATTGTGCAACATTTAACCGACGGCTCGGCTTCTTTCGTTTGTAATCGAGCTATTTATTTATTTATTTTTTGCCTAATTCGCCTGACCTGCAGCATGAGGTGGAGGTTGGTGACCTTCTGTGCCGACCAGCCAGAATTATCATCGCCGACCTCAAACCAGGGCGTCATTCTCTGAATGTAGGAGCCCTCCTTGAAGAAGTTCTGATTGGAGCTGTTGTTCTTCAGCAGGTTGAGGAGCAGAAGCAAACAGTCCTCCACCACAATGCCTACATCAGGGCACGGTGAATTACACCGCGCACACACGCACACACACGCACACACACACACACACACACACACACACACACACACACGCACACACACACACACAAACACACACAAAAAAAACAACAACTCAACCTTTTCCAATTATAGCAGAGGAGTGGAATTACGCTACAAGACATTTCTGTATGAAATCTCGAGATCCTTTTACCGCCGTCGCTGCTGCCCTCTTCTGTAATGATATCGAGCAGTCGTTCAAATGCGTTTTCAAATGCCACAATTTTCTGAATGGCAGCATTGCTTTTGGTCAACTGTTGAAGCAACAGCAGGCCCTGTTGGAGGGGAAGCACATGCCATCACGCATCTCCTGGCACGATGGAAAACAAAAAGACGTCATGACGTCGTACTCACATCATTGCGAATTACTTCTCTCGAGTCTGCCAACAGATCCATCAGTCTGGAAACGCCTTCAAAAAAGGACACAGAAATGAGCTTTTTTATTTTCAAACAACAGCTAGCAGCAAGTTCCACCCAATGGGGAAGGAGGAACTCACCCATGGGGCTGACCAGAATGACGCCCTGAACCTGGACACCCTGATTCTTCAGCAGAGCAGTCAGTAGCTTCACCCCGGGCCAACGCACGTGGAAGTCAAACTCCTGAAGTTGCACGAAAGGCATAACTGTGTCAGACAGCGCTCTACACAAACACGAAAGAGCACAGACTTCCTGCCACTGGAGCAGAAACGCAGCAGCAGCAGCACCTCCAACAGAGCGAGAAGAAGGGTCACGTGCTCCGGATCCTGGATGAACCTGTCCGTGAACTGGGCTCCGAGGTCATCCGACTGCTTCTGGGCATTCTCATCTGCGAGGGAGATTGAAGAGGGAAATTAATCAGGCAGCGAAAGTTAGAGGGGACACGTGGAGGGTGGAACCGGGAGGGGGGGGGTGTCCAGTGGGGTCACTCTATTAGAAGATCTACTCTGTATGCTGGGCATAGGAATATGTAGACTGAATACGGGGTCAGCAGGGTTAGTGACACCACCGCACGGAGAATACGCGCTCACTCGTAATCAGGTTCTGGTTTACGGTGCTTAATAAATCAATGTAGATCATTTTGGATGTTTTGACAGATTCAGCTCGACCCCAAAACAATGTAGATTAACGTTTTAATGTTATTCTGGTCACAGCTTAAAAAGAAAACACATTAAAGTCCCCAATAATCAATATCTTTATGTTAATAATGGATAGATTGACTATGTATACGGAGTTTTTTGTTTTTTTTGCATGTAGAAACCACTCAATTCCCCATTCAGTTCTACAGAACAGTTTAGTTTAGCGTCCTTAAGCTCATTGTTTTGGTTTTGAGGCCTCGTCTTTACCGTTTTGTTTCACTCTTGTTGCTCTAATCATCTTTGTCTCTGCACAGAAATGCAGCTTGAGTTGTAGATAATTTTGTTTCTGAGCGTGCAGGAGTAAAATGAAAAGCAAAAAAAACAAATAGTTGTCTAACAAAACAAATTCAATAAAGAAATGTATCACAAGTTGGTAAAAACAAGGTCTTGGGGGTGGGGGGGGGGGGTCCCATGAAACAACAACGCATAGATCTCAAATCAAAACTCTCACATTAAAGAAGTGCAACATTAAGCCACAGAACTGTAAACAAAAACAAACAGCTATGTGACAGAAACGAAAGGGAAACGAGGCATGACAGAGAGACAGAGGGTTCAGGGATGTGCTGGTATTAGTGAAGTATTACTGCTATAACACCTTCTAGTAACTTGTTCAATCCCAGCTGATTTTAGTTGTGTTAGTTAGCATCATTAGCTGCTACATTTATAGCTTAGTTTCAGTACTGACCAGCCATGAAAGCATTCTTATGCTTCCCTGAGACAGCGATAGGTGAGGCTATGTCTGCAAAAGCAAGGGGTACTTTAAAACCTCAGCCAAAACGCGAGCATTCGTTTCAACCACTGTGGCGGGTACAATCAAGCGACTGGCTGTTGCCACGACAACATCCGACATCTCTTTTTTCCCCACAACAAGGTGAACCAATGATTTTCAAGTGTTGTTGGTGGTAAATGGGGCATCATGCACAGTAAAAGAGTTTTACCTTCTGATTCATCTGCAGGGTTAAAACAAACATGGAAGAGAAGAGAGACGACAGTCTTTACAGGAAACAGTCATTATCGGTGTACAGAAGAGGGAAATCTGAAATGACTGATGTCCAGGTAGCATGAATTGGAACTTATTTATACATGCAAACACACAAAAAGCTCAGTCAGTCAATGCAGATACAGGTGTTATCCTCAAATGATATGTGCATTATTTATATTACTGTGGGAGGGGTAAATACCTTGCTCTTCCTCTTCATCATTACAGATGATGTTGTACAATGTGTCCAAAGCATAGCCAAGGATTTCAGAATCGGATCTGTTATCAGGACAAAATGACCAAAAGCAGTTTTTATTAAAATAGAATTTGAGACAAAAAAAAGGGCATGCGCTTCCCCTTATTAGATACAGATACAAAGCCCTTTTGATAGCAGATAATTAAAAAATAAAAACTCAGAATAAACAATACCCAATCAGCATACCTGTCAGTCTGCAGAATGTTAATTAAGTGATCCATTGCCTGTGAGCCAACTTCCACGCGATATTTCTACGAGGATGATAAGGCAGGCGAAGCAGGGTTATTTGTTTAGCATCTTTTTACAAATACAAAAAGACGAAAACAAATACAAACTGTTTACAACAATGACCTTCATATTGAATTTCTTCTCAAATATAGAACTCTACATTTCTACATTGCTATGACTTCTGCACTTTACCTTTGAGAGGGACTTAAGAGCACGGACAGCATCTCTGCGGTCCTCTAGGAGGGTTGAGGATGCCACTCGGTCACACAACTTCTGAATCTGTCAGGAATTTATACTATTACTTGCAATTCTGTGTAATAATCAGCAATAAGATTTCTGTAAAGGATTGTCAGGGAAGAAAGGAAGCGTTACAATCAAACAAAGTGCATTTTATTAATACCTGATTCTACACTTTGTAGCTTAGTAGATTGCTGAATAAGACAAAAACATTCTACAAATTATTCAAAAATAATTTGATAAAAGTTACAAAAAAATATATAAATAAGCAAAGCAATGAAATATTGCTTTATAGCATGATATCCTTATTACCATCTTTTAATAAGTTACTAGATTGTACTTTGTTGTAGAAAATAAACATGTACGGATATAATCCATTGATTTACAGCTGATTTTATATCTGATTTCTAATTGTCTTTTCGTTCATTCATAAGGAAAAACAGCATATGTCACAGAAAGGCATGCCAGCACTGCTATCTGACAGGTATGCTACGTAAGCTAACTAGCCTGCTAGTTGTTCTAATTTAGCGAGGCGCCATTCGCTCACATGTTTAGAAACAGAACACAACAACAATAATAAGTGTGCAAAACACATGTTTAATTAGTGACGTGTGTGTGTTTTGTATCGTGTTGTCAGGTACACAGTTTCGGAAGTACAAGCTAGCCGTAGCTAGCCGAAGCTAGCCGAAGCTAGCCGTGCTGGTTTCATACCGTCTCCGCGCCGGACGGCTGCGGCCCGGGAGCCTGCCCGCCCATCACTCCTCTGAAGAAGTTCATCTTAATAGACGTCCTCTCAGCACCGAACTCAACGACACTCCACCCTTAGTGTTCCGTGTAGTAACTCCGTGAATATGAAAATACAAACTTGCCCAACTGTGCTTTTTTTTTTTTTTTTTTTACACTGTACACCGACTAAGTGACCCCGGAAAACAAGTGTAACCCATTGCGCATGCGCGCAGACGTGGCGCTACGTGGCTGATCAGCTGACGTCAGAGTTCAGATATTTAAAGGGCAAGAAAAAGACAACTCGGTGAAGGTCGGAGGCGGAGCAACAAACTGGCTTTTATTACTCATGTATTAGTATATATTGTAGAATAAGAATATTGACTACATATAATATTTACGCAATACTATTTTGAAGGATCTCAACAGTGGTAGAAGGAAGTAATTTTAAGCCAGTTTGACTCTTTAAAGAGGTTTCCATTTGTTAACAAATAAGATTTGCCATCAAATGAAAGGAGGACTTGCTTAATAAATGTACGTTTTGGACTGTAGCTTCATGCTTTGTGGGGATTTGAAAAAGGCATTTCAAATGAAAGGGTCAAAACTGATGCTGCGAAACCAGATTATCCTGAATTGTAGTCCTTCCCATGTCACAAACACTGGATTCTATAATGACTTACTCTTCATTTCCCTGCTAGTAAAAAAATCAACATATTTCAAACACAATCCCATTTTATAACAAAGCTTTAGATTACAAATTTCAATCGTTTTTTTTTAACATTGTTTTTTTAGAGCCAGAGTACCATTTAATACGACCGCCAGTCTGACATATTCACTTGTCTGCATGCCAAATCTATGCAGAGTTGCTGAATAAAACCAAGGGCTATTCAGCCAGCACCACAAAGGGGAGCTTCACATTAACAACAAAATCCTACAAATCTGCAGGTGGGGGCAGAACAGAAAGTCTTATTTCTGGTTCTTGGATTTATTAAAGTTTGTACTTTATTTTGTGGTACCGGCAAACATAACAAACTGTATGAGTGCTTCTGATTTCAGTAGTTTATTGTATGTTAATTCCAACACATTCCAAATAGAAAAACCCAAAGAAATTACAAAAAAATGTATAAGGTTCGCTACCTGCAACACTTTTGGACTAGCAACAACGGTAAACACAGGGAAATTAAGATGCCAGCTAGCTGTTTACCACACCTGCTAAAGCCAAAGGAGTACTGTACTTCCATTTTCTTTCAAAGGACTGGAATGATACACACCAAGGATCCACTCTTGTTTCTCAACCACAGGAGAATTATTATTATAATTTTTTTTTAGACTAAAGGCATCCAGGAGCTGTCTTGTTAAAAGCAGCCAAAGAATAAAGCCCTAATGATTCTGCAATATAATTTATCTCGATTGAAAATATTTCATCTAAATTCAAAGTGAGGGCAGCTGAGCGTCACTGTGGGAAAACTACCTCAAATATGGGAAATCTATAGAGCAAATATTTCATGCTGATTATTAGCAAACAACAGTTTCCTTGTATCCATTGCCAGAGGAGAAATTTGAAGAGAGGCTGTGTTCAGATTGATTGTAAGTGAAATGTTGGGGGATAGTGCAATACCATGCACCAGACAAGGAAGGACTCATTAGTATGTTTCTCCAGAAAAAGGCTGCATCAATTTCATTTACCATTTCAGTGCAAGATAACAAAATACAATGTAATAGAGCATACCTAATGTTTGTCAGGTTTTTCTTTCTATCTGAAACCGTAAGATCTTCCCTCCCTGTTGAATGGTAAAAATTAGAGGGACACTACATGTATGGCATTCAGATTTGCCTCAAATGGAGTAATTAACCGAATAAAAAAAAAAAAAAACACAATGAATAAACAGCATATGAAAATATAAATGCATGAAACGCTAGAAAATTGAGCACAAGTATCTGCTAGTCTGTTTCCTGGCTCTCTGGCCAAGTCACCTTTACAGATTAGAAAATTGTTGCCAGGAGAAGTGGGGGTGACCATAATCAAAATTATGGTCAGGATGAAAAGAAATAAACAGTATCTGCACTACATTATGAAACGTTTTCCAAAAACAGCAACCCTTAGTACACTTTGCAGAGTTGTGACTTGGACAAAAAAAAAGGATCTCACTGTCACCATCTTTATAATGTACCTTTTGGGAGTAGTTTTCATAAAAGCAACATCAAACAGAAGTCCAGGCACCCATTGACTCCTACAACCCAGAACAGACAGCATCCAAAACAAATGTACAAAACAGACACTCTTAGGTAATGATGAATGGAATAAAGAAATGTACCTGAAGAAAATCATTGTATGAATACTGCTAAATCTTTTTTGTATCTGCTCCCAGAAGACAGGAGTTCATTTATGAGCAGATCTGTTTTAGAATGTGGCAAGCCCCAGATCGCTTTACACTTCAGTAAGACTGGAAAATAGGAGGCGCCATCGTGCTTATAAAGTTGAGAGAATGAAAACAAAGCATACAGTAAACTATGATTTTTGCTGTACATTTATTCTGTTACTCCAAACTTAAGACAGGAAGGGAGGGGAGATGTCATCCATCCCAAATTTGTGTGGTCTTACTGGCAAGGAAAAACAGGAACAAAAACAAAACTCTGAATCAAAAGATAACCAGATTTTGGAGCCGCCACCACTTCTACTGTTCAATATCGCTTCTCATTAATCCTTTGTGCCCCTCCTCCAAACTCATTTATTGAAAATCCAGGTTTATATGTGATTTATAAATGAGAGAAGAAAACAAAAATGTAGATTTGCTTGCCATCTTGTCCATCCAGCAGTTACTGAAGCAAAGTTTCTTTTGGGGGGGTCCAAACGTGAGAAAAGCACATCGGTCACAGGAAGGGAGGCCGCAAGAGAGGCCTGCCGTGTTGAACCGTGTCACTTTGAGACCAAACAGATCTCACCAGCTGCATTCTGAGCATGGATGTCAATGTAATACGAAGAACGTGCCCATTCGTGCATACTGATGAGCGCGTTATGCAATTTTGAAGCAGTGCTCTCTCAAAAGGGGAAAAAAAAGGAAAAGGCAAGTTTTTTTTTTCTCCTTGAACTGCGCGAATCTTTGCATCTCGCTCTTTTCCAACAGCAACGGGCAGGAAACTACCATATAAAATGTGCAATAGAGGAATTTCTTGAAGCAGCGCCCCTGTTAAGTCGAGGCATATAATCTCTTTTCCAAATGATGGGCGGTACTGTCGTAGTTAGAGTCTCATCAGTCCCTCCTAAACGCGGCAGATTACTCCTGGTTGGTTTGCCTTTTTTTTTTGCACAAATTTCCAAATTCAAGTTTGTGAATTCTTGAGAAACCTGAAAAGGATGCCCAGCTCACAACAACCGTAATAAGCGACATTTTTTGTTGGCTCATTTTGTTTTGTCCATTTCACAAACCAGTGGTTGACAGGCTGTGTCACATTCCAAAGCAAAGAGGGAACAAAAAAATGAAGAGAACAAAAAAAAAACCAAATATATACGTTTATACATGAACACGATAATATCTCCACACTGCATGGTGGTGCTTCTCCTCAACGGCGCTGGGCTGTAAAGCGACCCTCTCCTTGGCCTCCAGAGCCGCGTCCAGAGCCCATGCCAGGTTTGGGAGCCATGCCGCCTCGAGCTGGTGGCCCTCTTCCATCGCGTTCACGCATGATTCCGCTTCCCATGATGCCCCGTGAGCCTCCGGGACCCCGATCGTTGCGCCTCATGTCCCGACGCTCTTCTCCTCCACCACGCGTCTCTCGCTCACGCACTGCCCTCGTTTTCTTTTCTTCCACATTCAGACGCACCTCACCTCGAAACATGATGGGCTGCAGGGAGAAAAGCTAAATTAGCTACAGGAGAACCAGTGTGAACATTCTCCTCGCCATTTCGCAGCCCAGACCAGTCACTGGTTTGCTCCAAACCCTTGCTAATCTGTCACACGCTCTTTATATACACCTTACTCATTCACTTGAACGGCAGCAGGTTTGCCAAAGCGGGGAACTTAAAGTAGCAACCGCACACATGCTTGTCCAAAAAACTAAAAGTTCATCAGGCAGCATCCAAGAATACGATTAATTACACAGAAGTACAAAATATGAGTCCAAGGATTCAGATGATCCCGATAATGGCAAAGATTTGAACGAGGGATAAAAGCTCATTTGTACTCCATCTACACATAAAAATAAGTACACCATTTTAAAATAATTCTCCGTACTCACACCTCCTGCTTAATGCTAGTCCACCTCCAAACCAAAACAAAAGAATTAAAGTGGGTAATGAAGTGCTAATAATAAATGCCCCTCGTACTTTGGCTCCCAGGATTCTTTGCACAGGGACAGAGTCATCAAAGACCACAAATCCAAAGTTGGGAAGTTTCCCACCAACGCCCTTGGTGTTGATTCGCAGCTCCACAACGTGTCCGTATGCTACAAGAAAAAAAGGTTACACAATTTAAACTAAATTGATTCACTATGTGGATGATTTTTCATAGCAACACTGATCATTTTTAAAGAAAACGTACTCATGAAGAAGTCTTTGAGCTCGCTCTCATCAATGTCGTGTGGGAGGTTGCCGACGAAAAGCTGGTGGCTGTCTGGGTACCGAACAATCCGCCTGCTGTCCATGTCACCAGATTCGCCTTCTCCCCTGCCACCTGCAAGTCAGACAGGCTTATAAATATTTTTTTGTGTGCGCAAAAATCTTGCCAGAAGCATTTGCATCACATTCAAGAAAGTGAACTAACTAACATCAACCAAGTATCATGTATGCCAAATACTACCAGAAGTATTCTCATCCAGTAATCGAAGGATAATGAAAAACGGGATTATAGATGAATGATGCAACTTCATCATCGTGGTTACCTTTGTTGACAAAGCTCAATTGTGGTTTTGCCGTTTGTGACTCCGAAGAAGCAACACCATCTGATAGAAGGGCAGACGGGGAGCACGACAATAAAGACCAAATGAAAGCCTAAGAAGAAGATCAAATCTCAATCTGGGGAATGCCTGCTGATCTGACCTGATCTGGGACCCCGCGGAGTGAAGGTCGGCCTGTCACGGGTCCGCTGGTCTCTAGGTCGAAGAGGTGCCGCCTGCGTCTCCGGCTTGGCTTCGGCCCTGGGCTGTGAACGGAGAGGGTGACGGACGCACACAAAAAAAATACAAATCCTGAATGAGTCACACGTTCTCTCTTTTCATCAACGCACTCACACAGAAACACAAGACTCCGTTTAGGTCCTAATTATTAGAATTAAAAAGGCATCTAGCAGCAGTTCACAGCTAAATCAAAAACGATCTTCAAATTGAAGAGACAGCCTGAAGTCCAGGAGCTCTTTACCCTCTGGACAGCGGAGACCAAGCAGCACGCAACAGTGAGGGTAAACTAATGGTTTCCATTAGTCCTACTACTCTAAAAAAAATAAGAAAGCCTGCTAAAAGGTAGAATCATTCCGGCAGATTCTGAGTGAAAGCCAATTCTAATATCCCAACTCCATTTTTATAACATTCTACAAATGTTATATCAAGTGGCAGGTTGTTTACCTGTGAGCTTGGAGCTTTGACTACATGGGGTGGGATTCCAGAGGTGCTGACTGTGCCAGATGGAGGCAGGTTTTTACTGGTCACCGAGGCCCATGAGAAAGTCTGCGAGGGATATAGTAATGCTCCGTCAGGCCGACAACAATACCCACTCAACACCAAAAACTACAGTATCCATGAATGTATTTTTGGGGGGGAAACCAAATTGTTGCCAAGAACAAGCCTCTGATATTAGACTTTCAGCATGGACGTTCCAGACAGCTTAGTAATACATCACAAAGCAGTCTTACCTTGGGAGGTTCTTGAGTGTTGGGTGGAGACTCCACAGGGACAGGCGAAGGTGCCTTCTCCTCCAGCTCTTCCAGAGCCTTCTCATCAGCCTCGGGTTTTAGCTCCTCTACTTTGGGCTCTGGTTCAGGCTCTGGCTCAGGTTCTGGGGTTGGCTCCTCCATCGACTCCTCTACTCCATTTCTACAGAGAATACATCTTTGTCACTTTCACATGTGTGAAAGAAGATTCAAATGACATAGCCCGGATTCCCAAATGTTCATGAGTCCAATACAGAATTATGAAGTGTTCATGAGTCGTATGGCAGCGGAGATATAGATGGATATAAATAGTTCTGAAAGGGTTTTAACATACGTGACGGGGTGAGGTTCATAAAAGGTGGTGCTGTTGGGACTTTCTTGAAGTTGCTCAGGGGTTGGCTGCCTCTCCTCTGGCTCCTCTTCAACTTCTTCCTCTGATTCTGAATAAAAATAAATAAAATAAGCCATTTATATTTACAACAGCACTTTCATGAAAACGGACAGTTTTGCTGCAGTGGCACAATGCAGAAAATTATTAAGTTAGCATGACTACATCATTTCAAAGGCAATACATCCCTTTATATTGGGTTGTTCCATACATATAATGGATGCAATTTCAGACGTATATGATAGAGTGAACTATCCAGCCTAGCTGGATCTCTGTTCTATTAAGCACAGCAATGTTTGTGTTATGGCCATTAACGCTACTTGTGAGGCCACAGGGACCGCGCCCTTCAACTACAAAATCAGTTCATTCTCAAGTCCAAGATGCCGTTTTAGTAACGAGTTGCCGAGATACTGCATCAACAATAGTAGAGGAAATCCAAAACCATGTCTGGTTGCCGATCACCAGCACAGAGTAAAATAAGCTCAGCATATTTATAAGCATCTTACCTTCATCGAGCTCAGCTTCAGAGTCTCCAAACACCTCATCCTCATAACGGAAGATGTCATTGTGGACATAGAACTTGTTTGCCACTGAACCCTAAGGACATTTGCCATGCATTTCATTACAGTAGCAGCAATTCGTCTGATTCTTACTCTGTTGGCCGAGTCAATAAAATAACACTTTCTATTCACAGTTGACGATTTATTATTATTTTTGTAAAGCACGTTTAATGTGTGATAACGGCATTCAGAAAGGAAGAGCTACTCACTTCTGGTGCAAGCACAAATGTTTGCATGAACTTCCTCATGGGCTGACCATTGTTCGACAGTTCTCCGAGGACTTGCACCACCACTCCATCACTCAGTGTGGCATGCGCATCCACGTGCCTGATCTTCGTATGGCACTCACTAAACTGCAGGGACATGACCTTCTTGTGGATTTCCTGCAAAACAAAAGAGGAAAAATTGGTCAAAAATCAATATCATATCCTTAATATTTTCTGGGCATGCTGACTAGATCTTTCAAGCTCCAGAGCTCTTAAATTTACAAAGCACACTTGTACTTCCAGCAAATTTTTGCTGGCATGTTAGAAAATTAACTAGAAACCCCGACAAACCTCAACATTCTTTTTATATATAAATAAATATTTATTCAAAATCAATATATATTTAAATCAAACATGTCAAAATAGTGATCACTAATTAATAGCAGTTCTCTAAACATGCCTAATTTTTCCAATAAGATCCATACTTTGTTTCGGACAGACTAGTAAATTACAGGTTAGCGCTGCCACCTCACAGCAAGAAGGTGCTGGGTTCAAATCCCATCTGTGCGGAGTTTGTATGTTATCCCAAGGCTCCAGCAACTGCCGCAAAGCGGTAGAAAATGAATGAAAGTTTAATACAATAAATAATCCAACTGTTAATTTATTGCTGAAATGCTGCCGATGATTGATTTGTGACATTTACAATTTCAAACGGGCGCTCATTGCACTGTAGATATTACCTTACTTGGCACCCACTACACAGTACAGTGGCAACATACATTTCAACATGGATTCATCGCACCTACCGCCTGCCCGTACACTGCTTCTGCCAGCTCTCCAGTAGGATCAAGTCCTCCATGAACGTAGGAAGAATTTCTCCCATAAAACCTAGTTGCCACAGAAAAATTACAGTTAAACAGAATACTGCCAACACGTACAGATTAAGCGTGAACAACATCACTTCACAGTGATTACCTGTGCAGGAAATCTGGTGCTTTGTTTAAGAGTGTGTAATACTGCCTCACAAACTCCCGCCCTACAAGCAGGGGACTTGGCTTCTCCATCACCATTTCTTTGGTAAACAATAATAAGTGCTGAAACAGATGAAAAAGATTCGTTATAATGCTGAAAATGGAAGACAGGCATATGTAGCTGTGTGTCAAATAGTTTACATTTTAATTTGCTAATTGTTCAGATAGTTTGAGAGGTTAATACAAGTCATTTTAGAGCCTCTACTTGATTGAGTGTTTTAACCTCAACAGCACCGCACAACAATAAGGTACACCTCATACTAATACATTGTAGGCAACAGTGAATAAAAATATTATGTTTGGAGTCTGTTGGATTGTCACATAAATCGTTTCATAAGAAAGCAGGCATTCGTAGACATGAATGTTTAGGATGCCCCATATTTAAAATAATAATAATCAAAAAGAGGTTACGTGCAGCATATCACGTCTCGGGAAGGAGCGAAATTGTTTCGCTTTCGTTGCTAATCGAAAATAGTCGTTTCGTTTTAGCAACGTATCTCTTATCACCGAAACACGACAGCTGGTCAGCTACCTGGCTAACACAACAGCTACCACCCAACTGCGCCATCACGTTCACCCAATGAAACAAAGAGGCAAACCGGCTGTAAATAAAAAAGGCAGCGACATATAGCCGTTCAATTTGGGGAGCGAAGAAAACGAACCAATTTATTCTTTATTTAGAAATAAAGGGCCAAACGCACATTTCACGCATATATATGTGGCCCTTTTCTAGATAAGTGGCCTAGTGTACGAGTTAGCAGTTCGGCCTCTTAGGTCGATGCTAACAATATTATGCTATTTCACGCATGTATATATCGTGACAAGTGAAACGTTCGCTTTGCATGCGTCACAAAGTAATTCCAGTGAGTCTAAACTGCAAGCCATATTAACAATTATCAAGACCATTTAAACAATTGAAGGAATTGCACTTAGACTGTCGGCCTTTTCGTTGTCTTCCCAAACGGCTAATGCTAGCCCGACATACAGGAAGGCAGAAGCTTGCGACATTGCTAGTTAGCTAGCAAACACTAGCTTCGGCCAACTTGTGGCGTCGTCGGT
This sequence comes from Brachionichthys hirsutus, assembly GCF_040956055.1. NCBI lineage: Eukaryota > Metazoa > Chordata > Actinopteri > Lophiiformes > Brachionichthyidae > Brachionichthys > Brachionichthys hirsutus. The sequence continues at coordinate 68,233 of NW_027180397.1, forward strand.
TTCACCGCTTACGAAAGCGGTAGTTGCTCTTTAGGAATGTGCGGTAGGAAAACATTTTGATCAAAACTCAAAAAAAAGAAAACTGTCAAGATGCAACTTTACTGCGATTTATCGCGGACAACTCGCGCGTTGATTACAGCAGGAGTCTCACGATGTTTAGCCCGGTGATAGCCATTGTGGCATTCCAGTAAATCACGTTACTATCCCAGCAGGAGTGCGAGACTAACAACCTCCACTATTGACATGCGCCAAATTGTTTGAAAGTAGATAAAAAGCTCTGGCGCTATCCATCTCAATTAGTTACCCTTAAGACTGTCGAACCGCCATCAATGAAACGAGTTCAGCGTTGCTAACTCGCACAAAAGGAAATAGATCAAGCCAGACGAATTTAGCCGAAACGCCTACAATCGTAATACACAGCTCAAATTTACACTTTGAACAACAGCGACATACCGTTGGCAACTCTGAATGATTATTGCCTTTCGATTGAGTAGCTGTGGTTTCATCAGACAATGCGGCTAACGTTAGAAGCTATGACTAGCATTAGCATTAGCTTTAGCGCCGTCTCAGTCAACTTACCTTATAAAAGACCTATCTATGCAGACAGAATTTCTTGGGGGGGGGGAAATAAGAAGTAACCGACTGTAAACAGTACTGAAAGACAAAGTATCCCAGGTGTATGTTGCGTTATATCATGCGATCGGCAACGCCGTAGTTTTATGATCTCTGTACCAGAGATTGAAATTTTAAAGTGATAGCTTCTATTTATTGTTTTACCCCTGCAATCTGGGGCAGGGAACCCCCATCACAAAGATTCAGCCAATGAACGGTTTACACTGGCGACATATATAATGACGTAATCAAATAGCTCCTCCTTCCAAATTCCCACTAATGCTATAACCATTCTTAAAAAAAAACATAAGCAGTAATCTTAATGATTCAAGAACCGAAGTGTAAGAAAATTGCAAGAGAATTAATACTTTTTAAAAATACATTGCTACATTCAGAGCACTATGCATTTAGGAACCCCAATGTAATGGAACGCATTTACCAAAATGTTCAATGCTACTTGAATCCCTTGGAATCCGCAGTCCATTCCAAGGGATTAAAATAGGGATTGATGCAAATTACTAACACAAAATGTACCTAAATTTAACGACATACAACAGATGGTCCAAATTTAGTATGGATATTGAGTGCCATCAAGTGGTCAAACAACCTGTGTGTCTTTTGTTTTGGGTGGAACAGTCAGTCAGAAGGTGTAGATATGGAACAAATGACATCATTTTGCTGACAGAAGACTGATTCTGGCAACATGTAATCTAATTAAAAAAAAAAAAAAACATATTTCAATGTATACATTGTACACAGAACAATTTAAATAGAAAAAAAAATGCGCTCCTGAATTTGAAGATTTCCATCCGCATCCAAAATCTTATCTTTAACAAATGATTAATTAATGTATGTTTAACTACATTTAACTACATATCGGCAAATAAATCTTTTTCCACCATGTTTTCCATCCTTCAGCGACGGAAACAGGCAAATGAAAAGTTTTTTAACGGGAGGGGGGGCGCAGATCTAGAACAAGATGGCTGTCCCGGGGAAAGAGGAATAAAGTTCTTGCCTCACACAAACGGAGCTTTTTAATGCGGGCGACAATTCAATGAAGAAAGTTATGAGCTGGCGTCGCTGTCCTCAGAGGCATCCACTTTAAACGCGTTTAAAGGCATCGCTTTGTTTTTATTTCTACAACAGGCGTGTTTTTTTTTTATTATGTTTTGTTTAGACGGATCGCTGGATGTTTCCACAGAAAGTTTCCCGAACGGATCGATCAGAGCGTTAAACCTTCAAATGATGGCGACGGAGCGCAAGATAATCTTATTTTACCGAATCTGTTGCGACTAAAACTCGCAACGCCTCATGTCTCTTTGATAATTAGTTTGTTCACTTTGATCATTTTCTTTACCAATTAAGTCCGAAATGCTTCGGCCGTCATAAACAATAAAGTTTCACACTACTTTTTTTTTTTTTTTTTTTTTAAGTTCTTCAGATGCAACGCACCGATTTAAAAATAACGCGTTTGGGCGAACAAAACTTCGGACCATGAGCTCATCCCGAGTCAAGCCGCAGCAGCTGCCCCAGAGCCCCGCCGGCAGACGCCCGCACAGACTCGACCCGGCCGAGGGGATAGAGATGGAGAGCATCCAGCACCAAGACCCGGGTCTCGGAGGGGTTGCTGGCACTCCGTCCCCCCCGTCCAGACAAGCGTGGAGTCGGGACAACCCGGGGTTTGAGCCCGAGGATGAGAATCTGGAAGCCGACTGGCCTCCAGCGAGTCCCGGGAGGAGGTCGGCGTCCACGGCCTCCAGCGGCAGCGGCCTGGGCAGCTCCGCCGGCGGGGGAAGCAGCAGCAACATCCCGCGAGGAGGAGCGCGTCCTGCCGCGACCGCGGACGGGAACCAGCAACGCAGCTGTCTGAAGCAAATACTACAAAAGATGAAAGGTTAGTTCCTCTCTCTCCAAACTCATCTCATCAAGCACAGCAGGTGTCTTCTGTAATATTTAATAGTTCAATTCAAGTTTAGTTAGAGATAATATAAATATAGTTTAGTTAGAAAAATAACCTCAATTTAGAAATCTATCTGAATCTAAATAATACATTATTAAATATAAAATGCATAAAAAAAGGAACCGTCAGGATTACTATCAGTAATAATTAAGTCCAAACAAAACAAACAAACAAACAAAATGGAGTTATTAAGTGAAGTCTTGCAATCTTGTGAGCTGTGTCCGTCTACTAATGCTATTGTTCATTTCAATGGCTGTTTGTTTTTTTCTTTGCAGTTCTATGGGGTACCGATCTGATGGAGGACGGGGACAGTAGTCGAGAACGGTACCTGAGGAACGTACTGAGGGAGATGCTCACATATATCGCATTCCTCTTCACTGTTTGCATCTGTAAGTAAACACAAAACCCGTGCAGACACCCGGCGTCGACGTTCCACGCGTTTGTGTTTACTTCAAACACTAAAGTGCGTTGGCTTTTCTAGAGTGACTACAAATGTAAACCAAAAAAATAATTGACAGAGACTCACAGGAAGCTCTTTAAAATGTGGCATCAAATACGCAAGCCTGTGCACATTTTTAAATATTTTTTTTTGCAGCTGTTAAATTATTTTCCACATTCACAGTGTGTGTGTGTGTGTGTGTGTGTAATGGTTTTGGCAGCCAAAAGAAAAAAATCTCACTTCCTCAAATTAAATGTTTGAATTTTGGAATGGTAAACACATTGATGGAAATCACACATTTGAAACGTGATGAAGAAAAAAATGAATAAAATTAATGGTGAAGTTTCTCTGCAACAAAAAAAAAAAAAGCCAAATTGTGGTTTCGGGTGGGATCAGGAAACGGACTGGCCAGAGCACAACTATTAAAAGCAGTTTCCAGAGCTCCATCACGATGGATGCAGTAATGCTACTGGTGATGCATAGGTGTTAGGAAAATTGTGCTAAATTGTGATTTATTTCTCTGCAGTGACCTACGGAATGGTGAGTGTGAATATGTACTACTACACAAAAGTCATGTCTCAGCTTTTCCTGGACACGCCGCTGTCTGCCGGGGACCCGTCCACTTTCAGGAGCCTCTCGACCATGGAGGATTTCTGGAAGGTAACATTTTCATTTTCTTGTGATGAAATTTAAGGCGACATCCAGCAAAAGTGTTTAGCCTAATTTAGCATTAAGGCCAAGTTAAGATAAAGACTTGCTCTAGAAGTTATGTTAGATGGATTTGTCTCTTAGCAGGAGCTTCATCTGTAGCATGCAGACAGACACCAACCTTATACATTAATAAAATACGCCTTGTAAATTGCGTCATAAATAAAAGCTTTTGTTGTTTCGAACATCATCAGAGCCAATCTTAATATTTATTATTCGCTGAAATGCATTGAATCTGGACTTTTTGGGGGGGGAGTTCGTGGAAATATTCCTCCACCTGTCCTCTTTTTTTTTCCTCATCCTGACTTCTCTAGTTCACAGAGGGGCCTTTCCTCAACGGCATGTACTGGGAGGTGTGGTACAACAACAAGAGCCTGCCGGAGAATCACAGTCTCATCTACTACGAGAACCTCCTTCTCGGCGTGCCCCGGCTCCGGCAGGTCAAAGTCCGAAACGAGTCCTGCTCCGTCCACGAAGACCTGCGGGACGAGGTTCAGGAGTGTTACAGCATGTACACGCCAACCAACGAGGACACCGCCCCCTTCGGCCCCAAGAATGGAACAGCGTTAGTCCGAGAGCAATATGCTGCACGCATCGCAGAACGAAACGTCTCCGTCCTCAGTCCCGTGTTCCTCTCGTTTACCAGCTGGGCGTATGCTCCCGAGGGCGAGACCAATAGCAGCGGGTATTGGGGTCAGGTGTCTAAATACGGAGGTGGAGGATACTACCAAGACCTGTCCCGTACCAAGGCGGAGTCGACCATCCAGCTGCAGTTTCTGAAGGACTCCCTGTGGCTGGACAGAGGAACCAGAGCTGTGTTCCTCGACTTCTCCGTCTACAACGGGAACATCAACCTCTTCTGCATCGCCAGGTAAGATCCTCCCCTCCTCCTCTCACTACTAAGAGTCCAAACATCATTTGATTGCCTTTTTTCAGGCTGTTGGTGGAGTTCCCCGCCACTGGCGGAGCGGTGACCTCCTGGCAGTTCCAAACGGTGCGACTGATCCGATATGCGTCCAGCTGGGACTACTTCGTGGGCCTGTGTGAAGTGGCGTTCAGCCTGTTCATCCTGTACTACGCGGTGGAGGAGGTGCTGGAGATCCGCATCCACCGCCTGCATTATTTCAAGAGCTTGTGGAACTGCCTGGACGTCCTCATTGTCGCGGTGCGCATCCAAGTCCTGATTATGGATCCTTCCCGTCATTTCCTTTAAGGGTTCCAGCAATGTTTACCGACTTTGTTCCCTCTCTCTCTCTCTCTCTCTCTCTCTCAGTTAAGTGTTGTTGCTATTATCATGAACATCACCAGATCGGCAATGGTTGGCCATCTCCTCAAAGGCCTGCTGGAGAACCACGCCGCTCACCCCGGCTTTGACGCTTTGGCCACCGTGCAAGTCCAGTTCAACAACGTGGCTGCGATTGTCGTTTTTTTTTCTTGGATCAAGGTACGGTATGCCCTTTTATGGTCATTGGCTCACAGGTGGTCCGATACAGCCGTTGAATTCGCTCATCATTCCTCTCGTCCCTCAGCTTTTTAAGTTCATCAACTTCAATAAGACCATGAGTCAGCTCTCCAGCACCATGTCTCGCTGCGCCAAGGACCTCGTGGGCTTCGCCATTATGTTCTTCATCATTTTCCTGGCGTATGCTCAGCTGGCCTACTTGGTGTTTGGGACCCAAGTCAATGATTTCAGCACTTTCCAAGCCAGCATGTGAGTCCATAGCATAGCGTAGTCCACAAATATACAAATACTCTTAGCCACTGGCGTTTCTTGCTGTTGCAACATTTTGAAATTAATTCCTTTGCTGCGTTTAGTGTCACGCAGTTCCGTATCATTCTGGGAGACTTTGAGTTCTCAGAAATTGAGGAGGCGAATCCAGTGCTGGGGCCGATCTACTTCACGACATTTGTCTTCTTCATCTTCTTCATTCTCATGGTGAGTAGGATAGTTTAGTTTATTGTGTTTTTCAAGCAGAATAAAAAATAAAATAAAATAAATTACACCTTTTTGTGTACAAGAAGCAATATTTCAGCAAAAAAAACAATAAATATGTCCAAGACAAAACACCAAATGCCATGTACACAAGAAATAACAAATAATTCAATAATATAGTGCTTGCAAAGGAGTGGGAAGAAGATAACTTATTAAATCCCACCCCCATTATACAACTAAGATTTTAAATCTATTGGACTTCTAATAATGTAATAAAAAAAATTAGGAACATTTAGCACACATTACTAAATAATTAATAAGCAATATTTTATATACAATATATTTCAATAATTATATACCAACAATGGTAAGAAGGAGCCATTTATATAATGGAAAGTACCGTTTGGCTTTCTTGCTATGCAGAACATGTTCCTGGCGATCATCAATGACACGTACTCTGAGGTGAAGGCTGACATGTCCCAGCAAAGGTCCGAGATGGAGATGACGGACCTCATCAAAAAGGTATTCATCAAACTCCCGTATGTTTCGATCATTTATTTTGACGCTGGTGTTCCTTTACGTCACGCAAATCGTCACGCCAATTAGAACGGAATATCGTTGTGACACACACAAGACGCGGTTAATTCACGCGCGTGGCGTCCGACCGCGAGAACTGTATTGTATTACCATTATGTGTAAATAAAGGATAGACGTATAGAAGGCTCCAGAATTGAGATGGTACTTACCCAAATGTTCTTTTCCAGACCCGAATTTTCTCTAGGTTTGGGAACATATTTCTTGAATTGAATTGTCTAATCTAGAATGATTTTTCATTTTCTTTCTAAGGGATGTAATAAAGCTCTGATGAAGTTGAGACTGAAGAAAACCGCGGTAGACGACATCTCTGACAGTTTACGTCAGGCGGGGGGCAAGCTGAACCTTGATGAACTCCGCCAGGATCTTAAAGGGTGAACAGATCTTCAGTGGATGCTAACATCTCTCACCTGTTACTATGTTGTTTCACTGTCTGCGGTCGGTTTCTGTAAATGTCAGCCTGTCCTACGTGCGTGTTTTTTTTTTTACTCTTTGCACAGAAAGGGCCACACAGATGCAGAGATTCAGGCCATCTTCGCCAAGTACGATCAGGATGGCGATCAGGAGCTGACGGAGAACGAGCACCAACAGATGAGGGACGACCTGGAGAAAGAGAGAGTGAGTGATGAGTGAGCGTGGCAGTGTCCTCTCAAGCCTCGCCGCCTGAAGGTATTCAGTGTGTTTCTGCTCGTATGCCAGGAGGACTTGGATCTGGAACGTAATTCACTCACGAGGCCCAACAGCGGCAGGAGCTTCCCCCGCACCCAGGAGGACTCCGAGGAAGACGACGACGAGGATAGCGGCCACAGCTCTCGCCGTCGCGGCAGCAGCTCGGGAGGCGTCTCCTATGAAGAGTTTCAAGTGTACACATCTTTTTATTTAAATTTTTTTTTATGTTACTGTCTTATTTGTACCTTTTCCCAGCCTTAAATTGTGGTGTGTAATTTCATGCGTGAGTTTGCAACGTTAGGGCCGACGCGAAAACCTTTCTAGACAAGCGGAACGACCGCGAGAACACGGGAATGAACACGCCGACTCTGCTTGTCAGGCTGGTGAGACGCGTGGACAGGATGGAGCACTCTATTGGCAGCATCGTGTCGAAGATCGACGCCGTTATCGTGAAGCTGGAAGCCATGGAGAGATCGAAACTCAAAAGGAGAGATGTGCTGGGCAGACTGCTGGATGGCGTCCTGGAGGTGAGATGGAGACGGTCGCCATGCGTCAGGGTAGAAATGGGATAGACATTTTCCCGGAGGAATTTTCCATACCTCCGAATCGGAGAGAAAATGATTCCTCATGTTTTGTCATTAGATGAAAAATCAGTCTCACACTGAAACAAGCGGCGTAGTGTCTAAAATTAAAATTCCTCCTTTGGCTGTGCCTCTGATCCTCTTCCTCCTGCAGCTTGACAGTAAGCACAGTGCTCGCTGTCCTGTTGTGAGCTGGTTGCTTTGCTGCGTGTCTAATATCCGGTTGATGTCTTTCTGACAGGACGATCGTCAGGGACGGGACACAGACGCCCACAGGGAGCAGATGGAGCGGCTGGTGAGGGAGGAGCTGGAGCGCTGGGAGTCTGACGACGTGGTCTCGCAGGTCAGCCATACCCAGCCGGCCTCTCACGCCGGCTCCCGGCCCCGCCCGTCGTCTTCCTTGTCCGCCGATGGCCTCGACGCGATCGCAAACGGGAGCAGCCACGTGTGAGCTGTTCGAAAGTCTCGGCAGACTAAGCAGGCTTCACCTCAAAGAACGCAGCGGGAGCGAGGGACGTTTCTCCGTCGCCACCGTTCTTAAAGTGTTCACGAAAACCTTTATCGTATTACAAATATCGGTGAATAGCAGATCATCTACAGCACAGTCACATTAAAAGGTTATACTTTGCTTTTTCTGGCACCAAAATGCCATTTTAGTTGTAATGATTTTACTATTACATGAGATACATGAACCTGCTTTTGACTGCTGTATCTACCCACACATCTTGGCATTTACACCAAAGGCAAAAAAATGGCTTTTTGACTGCTAATATTGCTGCTTCCTTGTGTTTTCTCATTTTTATATACAAGTAGATACAAGTGTGGCACAGTCTGTCATATTAACGCATCTTCTGTACACCAATGAAGCTTCAAATTAAGTAGCTTATTATCATTTAATGATATGTATTGTAACTTTAAACAAACTTCAATATGGAGTGCATCTTGTATTCATGGGAAACCCATGGCTTTATATTTTTTTTTATTGTGCCTTAACTTTATTTTAAATACAAAAATAAAGTCTTATTAAGATGAAAATGTGCTTCATTCTTTCTCTGGTTCAGATTATTATTTGTTTAAAGTAAGAAAACCAGAAGTGTGACTGAAACATTGACCTCTTCTTAATCATAATCATAAGAAAAGCGTCCTGAAAATATGGGCAAACGTGTACTTTGAAAAGCATTTAGTAGTTAAGTTCTATGAAAAAACCCAGTTTCAATTAAAAGTATTAAAATAAAGCAAAATTGTTTCATAATTGATGCATTTTTGTAAATTACGTCCATATTCAGGCACGTTCAGGGAACCACTGTGCCGATGATTACGCAGCAGTATTATACAATATTAACTGGGCTCAATAGAAAAAATGAAGACATATTATCAATGTGTGTAACATATCTATAAAAACAATCAATGTTAGGTTAAAATGAAGACACGGAAAATTCTGCAAGAGCTACATGTTGAAGGCAAGTGAATTACAAAAAAAAGAAATTCATTAAATCTTGACCAATAAGTTACATTTGGAATCCAAATCTCAAACATTCACATTGCTATTGTGTGAGAAATCACTTGAAAGTCACATCTTCTAATCTAACTAAGTACATGTACTAAAAACACCCCTTAAGTGAATTTCTTGACGTAGCGGAGTTTCAGATAGGCGATAGCGAATGATATGATCATCATGACAGCCAAAGCCACATTATTCTCCCAGTGTCCCCAGGTGGTGTACTTTAATCCCAGGTAGTCAAGATGCTGCTCTCCTGTACACCTGAAAGAACAAAGACCCACACGGTCAGCAGCAAAAATAAATGTCCTTATTTAAGCTTTTTTTATTTTCTACTCCAGATTGCTCAGAAGGCTTTGTAGAGGAAGCGGATCACAGAGTCACTCACGTGAGGCCGGCCGTACTGTTGGTCATCGTAGCGAAGGTTTCGGTGTTTTGGATCACAGCCTCCTCACAGAACTTCAAACCCACAAACTCATTGATGTTCAGGGCCTGAACAGACAAGTGCAAGCTAATCGATACGGTGCGGATCAAAGGGAACATGCCACACATGTTTGATTGATCTAGGATGATCAACGAAGGATACATTCTGAATATCCTAGCCTTTAAAAAAAAAAAATACAGAACAGTTCATAGAATTGTCAAAATTTTTACTTACGTCAAATCCATAACGAGGAACGCTTAAGTACTTCAACCAAGCCAGCCAGCCCATGATGGAAGAGATGTCCACGATGAGACCTGAGAAAAGCTAAGAACACAACACAACCTGAAGCTAGTAAATGAAATGTGGCCCTGATGTTATCTGTCCCACCTGCGAAATTCCTGTGAAATCAAGTACATTTGTCATATAGCAAACATCCTAAACATACAGACCGGTATGTTTCTTAAAATGTGTCTTTTTTTATTTAATTTTTTTGCTTTATTTAATTTCATTTATGTTCATTTTGAGTTTATGCCCAATGTTTGATGCTCAAATAAATAAATGCAAACTATCATAAATGCAGAAATTAAGATAATATATCTTCCAGGGAACAGAGAGAGACTAACTACAAAAGTATGAATTTGAAATTTCTTTGGATATTTTGAGAAGGGAGAAACATCTGAGAAAAATGGCTTGATCCTACCTAACCCCACCTTTCACCTTACTTTCACAGGTGACTGATTTATGTTTTCTCGGCACCGCGCCTCTCACCATCATGATGACAAAAGAGATGGTCATGTAGATGGTGGCGAGAGCCACGACGGTCTTGTCGGCTGCGATGGCCAACGACAAGGCGGTGGCCGTGTAGGTTACCTGAGTCACTGTCAGCGTGAAATAAAAAAAGGCTGCTGCTGTGTATTTGAGCCCTGGACACACACACACACGATAAATCGACACTCGGGCGTTTAAAACACATCTTTGATTTTCTCTAATTCCATTTCACTAGTTTGTAGATATGTCTGTCATACCGATCATAAAGTAGACAATAATGCAGAAGACGACCGAGATGACGGTGCGCACAGCGATCTCTGTCACGATCTTAGCCAGGAAGAAGGCAGAGATTCTGTAATAGCCGCTGATGTATTCATGCCTGTCACAAGAAGACCCAAATATAAATCAACCGACTTTGAATTAATCACGGGCGTCGGATGAATGGGTCTTTGAATTTCCGGCAGGTCGCTTACACAAAGAGGGTCCTCCCAATGATGAAGAGCTCAGCTGCAGAAATGGTGGTAAAACACAGCTGTGTGACGATGAAGAAGAATGCACCCGTTCTGTAAGTAAGAATAGAAAAGGGAATGCAGAGAAAACGTCAGAGTTGGGGTGAGAACGCCGCATGCCTTGATCTTGAAACGACTTTTCCTGCCGGTCCAATTTGGCATCTTTGGAAACACTCATATTTATATTTATATTAGAGTTACATGACTGCGATAATAAATATGACCATATTACATTAAGATATAATAGTTTAAATGAAAAAAAACTACATAAGAAATGTTAAAAATGCAATTTTATGGACAGAGAAAGCTTGTGTGTATCTATGTCTTGATACACACGTTGTTTTTGTCACATGATGATGATGATGATGTAATGCATTATACAGAAACAGAAACTACAACAGAAATAATGAAGCGGTGTCAAAAAATGGCTGAAACGTTCTAATATTTCTGCTTCCAATTCTTTTACATGCGTTTTTTATTAGCAGTTAAACTATGTTCGCTATCCATGTTATTTCCCAACATGAAAGGCCTGAATGCTGTTTCTCACACCACCATCAGGTCATGTCTTGGGTGTAAATCGTAAATTTTTTATTTATCTCAATTTTAAAGTCATTAAAATTCAAATCAGAAAACATCTGAGTATATATATATATATATATAACTGTATGCTTTTCATTGTTATCTCACCTGTTCTGGATGCCACTTTGATCATTTGTGACCCCAAAGAAAACGGCTCCGACCATGAGTGCAAGCAAAATGCCGACTCCCAGCTGCACATACAAAAGAAGGAAACATTTAAATAACAGTCATTGGCAATATAAGGTCGTGTTCCTATACTTATTCTTATTCAACATTTTTATTGCGTTAATTTTGTTCCTGCTAAGGAAAGCGTGACTGCACTTTGATTTGGCCCAAACAGAACGGGTGCCATCTGTGAGTGAAGTCAGTGAACAGCGGGGCGTTACCTGGGCAACAGACGTTTGCGGGTTCAGCATGTCATTCTGGAAGTTTCGCTTCAGCACCAAACGCAGCTGACGGAAGAAGGAGCAGTTGTAGGTGCAGGCGCGGGACGGCGAGTACGAGAAACACTTCTTATCGTTGGCAATACGGTCGAGTTCGGCTCTCGTGCGGCTGCAGTAGCTGCTGCTGTTGTACTCCTCCACCAGGCGCTCCTCGATGCGCTGCTTGGTGCTGATGACCTCCTCGGAGTCCAAATCTGACCACGCATTCATGAGGAAAACAACTGATTCAAGCATTATATAACTGTTACTATATAGAGAAAAGTAATCCCATAAACTGATTTGAAGGAAAAAGAAAATCATGATGTTCAATAATGATTGTAAAATATTTAACATTTCAAAAGCCTTTTTTTTTATTGGTCCAGCAATGAAAAAATAAGAAATAGTTCAATATAATAATATCCCCTGAAACCTTACCATGATTCTAATGTTATTCTAATGTGATTTTTCAAACAGATTAAGATATTTTAAAGCAGAATTCTGTTCTGTGAAGGCAGGAATATGGAATATCATGGAAGGATTCATGCATACCCTTGTACATTTCTGTCTGGGATGTGTTGATGGAGTGTCCATTAATAACATCCAGAAAGAAGTCAGCTGGGTTGTTGTAGGGGTCACAGATGTAGCCTGGAAGACAGACAGTGTTTAAATGTTTAATGTACAGATGACTTTATGACTTTAAAAAGGTCTGAGGAATAATGCAAACATGTAAAATGGCGTCTTGTAACAATAATGAAACACAGTTACCAATGCTGGCAAAGTAGTCCAAAGCATTGGGTGCTGGTCCATGGTACAGCATTCTGCCATTAACCAGTAGAGTCAGAGAGTCAAACAGCCTGTAGATGGAGAAGCGTGGTTGGTGGATGGACATGATGATGGTTCTGCCATGATTAGCCATTCTGAGAGGACACACAAACACACAATAAAGTCAAATATATAATAAAACAATATGCTAAATAGAAAACACAGCAAAGCTCTTAATTCAAAGTTTAAAGAGATTCTGTGTTTTAAAATCACTTTAAACGTCACAAAGTGCAGCTTATGCTCCTTTTATTTACTAATTGAAAAGAAGAAAATATATCTCAGTTTGCAGCAGCCCTTAATGAAATGATCCATACACGCGTTGAGGCAACGCAGAACGGTTTCTTTCGTACTTTTTAATTAGCAGCAGCACAGAGTGAGCGGTGCTGGAATCCAGCCCTGTTGTCGGTTCATCCAGAAAGAGAACCGAGGGATCAATAATCAGCTCCATGCCGATGGTCATCCTCTTCCTCTCCCCTCCAGAGATTCCCCGGGTGAAATCTGTGCCCACCTGAGGGGAAACGCCCAGCTCAGAATGGCCACGTTCAACCTAACCCTGACTCCTGCTGTTATATTGAGTCGAACATAATAAGATGAATATGTACCCTCGAGTCGGCCACCTTGGTGAGCCCCAGCTCTTTAATCAGGCGCCAGACTCGGGCCTCCTTCTCACTCTCAGGCACAGAGCTGGGAAGCCTCAGTGCTGCAGAAAAGCGCAGGTTCTCCCTCACGGTCAGGGTACCCATGAACACATCATCCTGGGGATGGAGATGGGAAGATCACTCCTTTATAACACCTTTAACATGGCGACTGATTGATCTATACTTGCATTTAGCAACAAGCAAACAAACGTGGACATTTTTGTGATGAACCCATAGAGATCAATTGTCCTCCAACAATCTATTTCTCTTTTACAACCAGCGATCATCATTTGGCTCAATCTTCCCATTTTCATTATGATATCTCATCAAAGCTTAATATTTATCTCAGGAGCCTGGCTGGCAAATATGTCAGTACCAGCATTGTATTTCCAGTAGCCTGCAAGCGAGTTTACATTATTTAATGCAGGTTTTAGTTATTAATAGAATTCACCTGAACTACATAACCAGAGAGCCATTTGAAGTTTGGAGGCTGCGGGACTTTGTCGACGAGGACTTCTCCTGAGAGACCTGTGGGATCCTTCCTTGCAGCCAGGATATCCATAAATCTTTGAATTAATAAAAAAAAAATCATAGCTCGACATATATCAACAACAATCATCTAATTAATTTTGTATCAGATACACACGAAGATTTGCCACTTCCAGTAGTTCCAAGAATAGCATTGAGACCAGGTCCCATTATCCCACTGCAAGACAAAAGCACAAAAGGCTCTGGAGCAAATGTAACAAGTATAAATGGCTTTAAAAACAAATATTAACATATTTAATTCAGTGATTTAGTTTTACAAATCAATGAAAGGACTGCCAAACAAGGTGCATCGATATGCTTCTTATATATACAACAAATGATGAACCTTCAAAGCAGTTTGTTCAAATGATTTTGTTCCAAATAAAATAACGGCAAAGAAAGTGGTGCAGAGAAATTAAAACCAAATCCAAAAAAGCAGCCAAACAGAGATAAGAAAGTGGAATTAAAAAGGCAGAATAAAAGCCTGGCAGCAGATCACGTGACGGCGTTTCATTAGATTCCTTGGCAGACTGCGCCTCAGTGCGTCAGAGAGATTATATGTAAGAAACCATAGCTTAATATCATATGAATAACACGGAGGCAGGAAACGGCTCAGAAACTTGTGTGAAGTGATTTGTTCTTCCATGGGAAATGTCAACTGTCAACCATCAGAAAGAAACCATTGTAGGAGTCACCTATTGTCCTGTTTGAGTAATGATACGATGAGCTATATTTAGACTTGACATTTAACATAAACCGCCAGCCAAATTATGGGTTTGAAAGACGCACAACAATAGATAATATATGATATTATACTATATACTGTCGTCAGCAATGAGAAAATAAAAATACAAATTAGACGGATGGAAAATAGACAGACTGACAAAGACACAAAATCTTTTGTGACTGACTTGAGGTTGACCAGGATTTCTCTGGGACTAGTTTTCCTTTTGCAGAAGAACCCGCTCCGACACTGCACTTTGTAGTGAATGTTGTGGAAGCTCACAACGGAGCCGAGCGGCTGCTTTCCTTCGTCCATGGCGGTGACGAACTTTGGCGTTCCGTTGGTGATGATATCTTCTGTCATTGCAAAGTTAATGTGACTGGCCCCCTCCATGGTTGTCTGCACTGAATTCCCTGTCAAATGATAGCAATCTGATGACTTATGTAAAAAAGGTGGACATATGTAAGATATATATAGATCAGGGTGTCTGAAGATGTTGCAAAGAGTTCTGCTCAAGTCCTGAAACTGTGATACGCCCTAAATCTGGTTACACTTTAAAATGAAACATACTGCTTCGAATATACACAAAGATCAATTCATGCTTATTATGGTAATATTAAACAGATTAAACAAATAGAACATACTTTTTGTTAAGCATCTTTATGTATGTATTAATTTCTACATAAACTGACTACACCTCAGAAACACAACATTTAACAAATTAGCACTAGAACTACCAAGGCAGTCATTTTGACTGCTTTCAAAATTTGCAACGTCATAACTTGGTTTAAAAAAAGCCTATGGACCATAGGATCCTGACTTTTCCTAAATGTGTGTATATATTATTCTAGCATTGTTTTACCATTAAAATTTCAAAAGACAAAAGAGATCTGAGTATTCAAGAAATGCACCAATGAGATGATGTCATGGAGGAACTTCATAATGTGAGTCACAAATGAACACATGACAGCAAAAGCCAGACAAATGATGGTGCGAGAGCCCCGGCTGGAGCAGCAGAAGATGGAGAAGAGTCGGTGCCAAGTAGCGAATACGAATATGAAACACTCTGGATGTAAACTTCCAATTTGTTGAACAATGCTGTTTGCTTATATCTATTTTTTTACCCTCCTTATTAATTGTAATTCAGTCATTTTCATAAATTTTCAGACTACTTTAGAATCTATTCAATGTTTCTGCTTTTTGCTTCTTTTAAAAAGTTTCACAGTATTAGGAAAGTTTAAAGCATTGTGATTAAAATGTTCCATGAAAAGGTCCACATACCTGTAAGGCTATTAGTAATTACATTAAAGATTTTTTAGAACGGAATTAAATAAAGGAATAATAAAAAAAAACACTTTACTTAAAATCATACTATGATATTGCAAGATAAGACGTTTTTAAGGACTCTCATGTTGAATCTAAAACAGCTTGAATACGTTTCCCTTGAAAGTCCTTCGTACGTAATTTGGTTAATCAGGTTAAATAAAAGTCAAATACTCACCAGTGTGAAAAGGTTGCTGTAGTGCAGACTTCTGGAGCTCTGCAGAGAGGCTGACCAGCTTCAGCAGGGACAGGTAATTATCACCAGTCACTCAGGAGACACGGCCTCTCTCTCTCTCTCTGTGTCTCTCTCAAATCAATTTTTAATTATTGTTTTCTCACGTGCTTTTGCAGGCCAGACGTTCAAAAATAACGAGCAAATAATGGAAGATGTGCTCATAGCTTTCGCTTCATAAATTAGTAGTACCGGTACTACTACATTCTGGAAATACTCGGACTGAAGCAAAAATATAAATACGGCTGCTCTTTATGCAACATTGGCAATTAAAGAAATGCATTACTAGCTTAAAATTATTTATGTGATGATTTGTTCTCGTGTGATTTAAAATAATTCATTAGATTGCATTAATGACTGTAAATAACTTAACAAAAAATATGCGAGTTGAATTATAATGGAGCAAATAATGAAAATAAGATGAATTAAAAATGTAGTAAACGCACTCGATGCCATGCTGTCCTCCCATAATACTGACCAAAGAATAATTTCATTATGTAGACAAAGAGTTGAAAAACACACCTCTCAATAATCAGTATCCTGATTTACAAAAATGTAATACTGTGTATTCAATTTGTAGCTTAAAGGTTAAAACACGTGGAAACTATTGTCTGTTCAAAACATGCTATTTATGTGACCTAAATTCTTTGGCATTGTATTTATAAATAGATTTATCGATGCCAGAAAATCAGCAGCTCTCAAGCATTTTAAAATCCAGTCATGTCAGTTCATTAGTTTAAATTTACAATCTAGCTTCATTTTTTGTGTACAGATTTTAATGTAAGTGTTTCACAAGCCACTCAGAGCAAAAGTACAGTAATAAGACAGAGGGTTGTTTCTACAGCATGCAAATCCACACCTCTAAAAATTCCAAATGGAAGAACAGTCAACAGTAAATTAAGCTGAACACAGCAGGACAGAACTTCAAAAGATGGAGAGTCTCGGTGCGAAGTTGTGTTTAACGACAAGGTCCTTACAATAAATAAAGTCCCCATTCAACATACGCATGAGGAGGAAAATAACATTTACCATCGGAGTTTCAGGAAGAAACTACCCTCACAAAAACAGCGGTGCTGATAAATATGGATATGAAGTGTTGATTGAATCCAACTTGGAACAATGAAAGGATTAAAGATTGAACCAGAGTTTGATTGTATCCTGCGGTCATGGAGGCTACACAGACGCAAACATTCACAATGTCAAACACGGCTCTAAGATGGTCACTGAAGTGCAGCATAAAGTGCGCTTCGCTCTCTTTATACGACACCCAAAGAGTGTAAATGAGAAATGACTGATTATAACAGTTATGATCACAATGATGTACCTTTAACACAATGCAAACACAAACCAAGCAGCTCCAAGTGAAAGAAAAAAAGAATCTGATCGGCAACCGATGAAGAGAATTATATACAAAATATACATTTCTGTACGCTAAAACAGGACCCTTTTCAATCAGTACAGACATTAAAACTTAATATCACAATTCCTCCTTAAAAGCTAGCATTCATGTATCCTTTTAATGTTCAGTAGATGCACAAGTAGAAGAAGGTCACTCCAGGTGCAACAACAAAAACGCACCGCACAATTTACGCAAAGCAAGATAACCATGAAAATAAAAATAAAATGTGCAAAACGTGGGCATCGGTCAGCTAGAAAGAAATCTGAATGGCAGCCAGCCAGACATTGTAGTTCTCGAACCGTTGACTGATGTAGGGCCGGCTAAACATATGCTGAGTGATGTCATAGATTCCTGGCTGCCAATTAAAACATTTATCACCTTTTATAACTTAAATGGGTTCACTAATTGAGAGAAGCTTTTGTTAAAGGACATCATAGTTCACTTCTTACTCCATAGAGAGTGATAATAAATAGTGTTAGCTTGCATTTCTTTTGGGGGGGGGCACACCTCGCTCTTAGCTCATGTTCCGCCCTTGTTTGATTGTATTGCACACAGAAATTGGGTCCCCCCCCCCCCCCCAGACCACACCTCTTCCTTCAGTGTCCTCGCGACTATGCCCAGCGACCGCTCGACACGAAACTTCTGCTGAAGGAGAAAGTCGAGTCAGAATTGTTGTGCTTTCCCCAAGCGCCGAAGGGCACCACGATGATCGTGCTGTTGTCCTCCGAGCCATAATGAAGAGCCTGAGGGAGAAGAGAGAGCATTAAAAAAAAAAAGCATTCACAGGTGGTGTGAAGCTCTGATTACTGGTCAGATGCTCCTCCAATAATCGGGCAGCTAACGTGCTCGGAGCATCCCTTTGAAGTCACGACTCTCCCGACTTCACACGCGTCGTTTACGGAGGCGGTGTATCAAACGCGGAGGCCTTGCCTGGTCAGATATTCTCTGAGCCGCCTCCTTGGGATCGTGGCACTGGTTGATGACATTGCAGATCTCCTGGCTGTTCATGATGAAATTCACACCGTCTGTGGTCAGCGCCAGGAATGAGTCGTGGGCGTGGTGCAACTGAAGGAAAGGATCATATTTAGAGTTTATTCCACCTCGTTACGCTGTAAAATTTGCAGTGTGCACAGTTGGAGTGCAACATTAAGGCACTTGGATCATCTAAATAATTATTTAGACTCTAATGCAATAAAAATAATAATAATCTGGAACGTTCTCTGCAACATTCCGCTTTTGTATCCCCACCGATATTCTCTTGGTCTCGGGCTCGGCGATGACGCCCATATTCTTCAGGTCAAAGTCTCCAATGCTACGCGTCATGGCCAGCCTGCCGTTGACGTTTGGCTGTCCCAGACTATTCCAGGTGATGAAACCCCCACTTTTCTTTACCCTTGATGCAGTCACAGTGGGAGATGGGTAATTCAAAGAATTAGATCCTGATCAATTAACAGAGCGATTCTCATGCCACCATCTTGGATTGAACAGATATGATATTTTAGCTCGACCATCTCGGTACCTCTCCTTCTCGTCCTTCCTGTCCGGAGTGTGGTCGACAGTGAGTTTAAGAGCCTTGCCCTTACGACACAGCATGGCACGGCTGTCGCCTACGCTGCCCACCACCAGCTCAATGCCATCCCTCAGCAGGGCCACAGTGGAGGTGGTTCCTGCGCTTGTCCCAGATGCTACAGAGACATAAAAGGAAACATTGGAGGAGGAAGGGGCCATAAGCAGATCGGTGTTCTCATTGCTCACAACAATCACACGATGTGTCTCACTCTCTACGACATGTACACATGGGTAGGTAGTCATGAAGGGGGGGGGGGGGGGGAGGGGGGCTGGTCGCAAACTAGAGGTTACAGTTAGCAGTAAAAGAGGAGGCAATCACACATGCAGGTCAAAACTGTTTCAGCACAGAGTTGAGGGTCCAGAGCAAATTTTACACGCATATGATAGATGTTCCAGATGACATATTTCTTGGAACATCTATCAGAGTCCAGCCATGATCTTGTTGATCAAAAAAAAAGGAACACATCTCATCCAAAAGGAGAAAACTACCCTCATTCTTACTTCCCTAGAGAGTGCTTTTTTTAATTTTAGTCTTAGGTGCGTTTAATTAAAGTCAGTTAGGTAAACAATTTAATTACAGAAGTGTTAACTTAATGTCTGCAATTGGTCATTGGTTACAGTTATTAATTATTATTAATGCAGGCAGTGTGATGTTATATTAGCAGTTAGGTTAGCAACATGGTTCCAACTCAATATGTTCTGGCAAATAACATTTATGAAGTAGATATCTAACTAGTACTATATAAATACATTAATAATTAGGGTTGCAAAATTACAGGAATTTTCAATGATGGGAGGTTTGCTCCTAATAGGGAAATATAGTTGGGGAAAGTATATTTTAGCATAATCTTGACTAACACACACGGCTTACTGCGTGGCTATTGAGACCACGCCCCCTACATGCACTGTGCATTCCTCCATCACACGCACAGATGATTTCTAGAAGACCGGACCACACTAAGGTTAAATTGCAAATATCAAATAGAAATGTATTCATCTAGCAGCCGATAAGTTAGATGCTAAATAAGCGATAGCGTGCATCACTTCATTTACCATCTACGCGGCGCTCTTATAAAGATGCCGTTTTCTGCCTCCTGCCAGATGTTTTGAAGATTATTCCAGTTGTTTAGCTAGCCTAACTATTTTCATATCTGTTCATGCCATTCCAATAATATTCTTACAAGCTGTTGTCTCATTTTATGCCATATGCGGAATATGGAATGGAATATTTCCAAAATTCCCCAGCTTAACTTCCCATGGAAACGTTACGCCCCTTTGCAACCCTATTAATAATATAATAATTTATTAAAGGATAAGGCCTGCAACCCTTTTTCTATCCAAGCAAACACATATGACAAATAACTGGAGATTGCAAGCTGCTTCTTTTCTTTTTTTTGTCTAATCTGTATATGGAATACAGCTCATAGACCACGTCCTTCAACATAGACATAACTTGCAAAACTGGAACACTGTCTCACAAAAAGATTTGTATACAGTTGGTGAGAGAAGAGAAGAAAAGCAAGAGAGAGAGAGAGGAGTGAGAGAAAGATAGGGAACCTTCCAGTAGTCCAGGATTTAGGACCCGCTGGACTCTCCTTCAATATCTAGCCCCTCGTCATCCACATTGGTGCCAAGGGCCTCCAGCTCTTAGCTGGGTCAGCAGCTGCCGTAGATAACATGCACACACACACACAGGCATATTGGGACATTTCACACAGCGTGGCCAATGTATGGCCACGAAATAGATATACTAGCTTCCATATAAACAAGTAATGTGAATAAGACATCGTGTTCTTAGAGAAAGGCTTTGATGTTCCTCTATGACTAGGGCAAACACACAGTTGGAGGGTAGAATTATTCAACCTCCATTGTATATTGGGCTTCTCCAATAATTCAAAATGTAAATGTCGATTCATTGGGATACATTTTATATCAGTTGCTCCAATAACACTCAAATTAATCTGCAACGATATGCATTGCAGATTGAGAATATTTTACAAGATGGGTCACGAATTAAGGGACAACTCTTTAAGC
This sequence comes from Brachionichthys hirsutus, assembly GCF_040956055.1. NCBI lineage: Eukaryota > Metazoa > Chordata > Actinopteri > Lophiiformes > Brachionichthyidae > Brachionichthys > Brachionichthys hirsutus. The sequence goes on from NW_027180397.1 coordinate 89,198, forward strand.
ATCAGACCGCCATAACCGATGAGAATAGCTGCAGGGTGACTCTTTGAGGCCATCTATCAACAAAGGACTGAATGTGGAAACCATAACACACCAGTCTTATCATATTAATACAGCTCAAATACCACGAGGTGGTGGCTCGTACCTGTACACTGGTTTTTCCTTTAGCTTGTTGATAGGTATAAGTGCATGCAGTATTGCAAGAACCAAAGTACTAGGATTGGCTGGTTTGTGGCTCATCAATCAGTAATTCATGTCGTCTTAAATGACACACCTCTAACCAAATATTAGTCAGGATATTTCAGTGGAGAAATCAAAAACTTGACAGTCTAAAGAGGTTTGAAGAGAGAAAATGGAAAGTTTCATTACATATAAACATGTGTGTGTACATACATTTATATTAATATTATATGTATATAAATATATACACACACACACTGAATACAGAGAACATCTATGTATGTCTGACATTAAAGAACCTACCATCTGGAGAGAAGTGCAAGTGTTTTGCGAGGGCTTTGTCAACTTCAAGGAAGGCTTTCTTCAAAACTATTTCCAGATCAGACTCCTGTGTCACAAGGTCCCTGAAGCAACATCAGCATATCAGATATTAGTATATTAATTTCCCAAGACATTGAAAAACTGCACGTTTAATAATCCCACTTACTTGATAAACTTCTCCATATATTTTTCACAAAAGTTGGCTGCTTCTGGCCCACCATGCCCATCAAACACGGCAAAGTAGATAACGTTATCCCCCATTTGGGAGATCTGGAAGCGATCTTCATTCTCCTTGCGCTGACCAATGAGGGAGGCACAGCCTACCTTTGATAAGCTGACTTTGGGAATGGGCATGCCGTAGCGAATACTGGGAGGAAGGAGGATGGGCTCGTCAATGCGATTGTCCCATATACCAAATGAATCCCAAGTGGTGGGAAGACCACTGCTGTCTGCATCAAAGCGAGTGTTGCTGAGCAGTTTTACAGAAGGGGCGTGAAGTCGTCTGTTGAAGACTGTCGACCGGAAGCGGCTGTACTGCTGGAATAAGAACGGCACGACAGCTTTCTGTGCGAGACCACCGTGACCCAAGTGAGGACTGGTGCACCTTGCCAGGCGCACGAGACAAGCTGCTGACATCACCGTGGCAGCACAAAGTTTGAAGAAGCCCTGGGTGGAGAGGTGGAGGAATTTCTTGTTCGGACACTGTGGGCGAAAAAACAATCAGTAAATGAGACTATACACAGAATGTAAATAAAGGTAAATTACAAAAATTAGCTTGAATCAGGGACCCACAATAGATATTACTGCCTAATCTTGACTGGTTTCTTTTTTGCTCCCATCTCCAAACAGATAGAAACACTTTAGCGTCATGCAAACACTTCATTTGCATGCAAACGGTAGTTTAAACTGTGTTTTCATGCACAAAACGTTTCAGTCATCGATCAAGCATGGAATGACAAATATTTGCTGAATGCGAAACATTGATGCGGCCCAAAAGGCGTTGTGTTCACATTAGTCAAAGACCCAATGTTTAAATCCAATCCATAATTCATAGATTTAAAAAAAGAAGAAGATGAAAATAGCTTGAGGCCTTAACATGGATCATGATAACAACTGATCATAAACGTACATCATTAATCAAATTAACTCTGTATTATTTCTCGGTTGCAAAAAAAAACACGAGATAAATGACGCACTTACAAATGTGCAACCATTGCATTCAAAACGATTACAGAGTAAGTAGTAATATTATAGCAAAGGATACGGTTAACGCAATTTTGAAAGAATGACGCAACACTTAGCAGCCACTAGCTCATTCCGCTAACAATGTAGCACCACGATCGCATTTACAACAAATACCAGGGTTAGAGAGAGAGAAAGAGAGAGAAAGATGCATTTTAAACAAATATTATTTAATAACGTATAGTTCTTGAATAATATAGTTCTAAAATAACGTCAACATGAGCAGCTTTACATTTCGGCGGCGTCTGAACAAGGCATAAATATAAAATATAGTTACCGCTAGCCGACTAGCTAGCTTCGGCATTCGTCGATTGTATTCGATCCTTACGGAGATCATGAACGAGCTGTGTTGTGTTTACCGAAAAACATGCCCCATTAATGTTCTAGTTGTAGAATTGTTACCTTAAACTCAGCCGGTTTCAAAAAGCGAAGTTGCAATCCGAACGAAGAGAGACACCTTCAGTCACCGCTCTTCAATGTTATCAAACATGGCTCCACCCCCCGGAAAGAGACCGCACCAATCAACATGCAAGAACGCGTATACGCCTGCGTTGACGCCCCAAGATCAGCGCAGATGATTGGTCGACAGAATGATAAATACTAATATTTAATCGGCAGGCTCAGCATCCTGTCCCAGCATTAGGACATTAAGGAGGTCATAGAGGTCAAATCGATTGTTTACCTATCCTCGTGATCATCACGTGAGTCATTTGGGTCACGTGGTTTAAAGTGTCAATATATCCGGGGAGCAGAGACACGCAATAAATCACCGGAATGCATTTTTACAAGTAAAACGTGAACGCCTGCACTTCCTTACTCGGCTGGCCAATCGTAGCTCTTCTTGCATATCGAGACAAGTGACGCATCTGCTCTGAGACTTCCTGGCCTGTTTTCGAAGCTGAAACGAAACCAGAGACACAGATTTTAGAATGCATCTATCCAGGTAAATAACATTTTTTTTTTTTTTTTTTAACTTTTAGCGAACAATGTGTATCATATAAAGATGTCTCATGTAATTTATGCATCGGTTAACCAGTGATGTTCGCGCTAATACTGCTAGTAAGCGATGCGCTAGCTTACCAAGGTTAATCAGCTAACTATAAACTCGAGGCGTATGTGTGGGTCGTTAAGATGTCTGTTTGATTTCCTCTTTTTTTTTAAGTGTTTAACCAGCTAATAATCAAATACTGTGCAGAAACTTAGCAATCGCCTGCTTGATGTTGTCTGTGTCGAACCCACGCATACATCGGCCACTCCTCTTCCTCTATAAAAAGCAAGCTAACGTGACATGCCCTGTTATCCTTCCCAGACGTGTAACATATTTGTTTTCTATTGTCAGTGTCATATTTATTAGTCAAATATATGTAAACATCGAAGGAATTTGACTCAGATTAATGTTGCTCACTATTTTAATCTTCACACATTTTGTCCCCCCCCTTCCAGACTTGGAAGTTACACAAAGAGAAGAAAGCTGAGCTTCTCCCAAGCCTGAATATTTTTTTGTCCTCCATCTGATCATCACCACTTCCTCCTCAGTTTGGTGCTATCCCCTTGCCAGGATGCTGTGCTGGGGGAATGCAAAAGATGGACAGTTGGGTATTGGTGGTGAGAGAAACAATTTGTTTGAGCCAAGGAGCTGCGATGTGTTCAGTGGCAGGGGACTGAAAGAGGTAGCCTGTGGAGGGCAACACTCCATGTTCCTGCTGCACGACGGCAGTGTGTACACATGTGGCTCGAACAGCTGTGGACAGCTGGGCCACGACAAACTCGGGACTTCCCCAGGTAAGCTCTCATTGTGGACAGAAGTTTGGCTTTGGCTTCGCCATAATAGATTGCAGCTTGTTTGCCCCTTTTGCATAATTAAATTCAGTTGGTTTGTGTGGAAAGTGAGATCACGAGTAATTCTCTCGTCGATGGGCTTTTCCATTGAGTTGACGTTAAAATTGTGAACGTTCTTTGCAGGAATTCTGATCCCTTGATAGGCCAACATTTCCTTTTTGACTCTTTATGTAAAACTAGAGTTAGTTGTTTATAGTTCTAGCTTCTAAATCTCAGGTCTTACTCTGTTATTACATAAAACAAGTCTTCTCTAAGTTCCATCAGTTGAATCAAGGTTTTATTCACTTTGGTTTTTTTTGTATTATTATTTCATTTCACAAATAATGCTCTGTCTGTCTGCTCTCCACAGAGTTGGTAGGAGCTCTGGATACTCAGAAGATAATGATGGTGTCGTGTGGTCGGGCCCATTCTATGGCAGTGAATGATCAAGGTCAATTGTTTGCCTGGGGAGCTGATGAAGGCGGCCAGCTTGGCCTGGGGACTGCAGAAGCAGCTGTTCGAATCCCAAGGTGGCATCAGAATTTTAAAAAAAATCATAATGCATCAATGAAACAGTTTAGATGGAATAAATTGCCAAGTGCACGATAGTGAAACCGTTATAATTGTGGGATGGTAGTTTTAATTAGTCATGTTGCTGTAAGCCAGTGAAAAATCTTCATGTTATCTCATGCTCTCTTCCTATAGGTTAATCAAGAAGCTGTGTGACCACCGGATCTCTCAAGTCATGTGTGGAAATCAGCACTGCATTGCACTTTCTAGAGGTGTGAAAGACACACTGTCTCCATAATTCATGTTCGAGGTTCAAACTCTACATGCAGGACAGTGCAAGATAAATAAAGACGGTGACTGTCTTTATTGTGGAGATGTGCAGCTGACGGCTTTGCTTCTCTGTCCCTGTTGTTTTAGATGGCCAACTTTTCACATGGGGCCAGAATGCCAACGGCCAGCTCGGTCTGGGGAAAGAAGAGCCCAGCAAGCCATTCCCTCATCCCCTCAAGTCTCTGGCTGGAATTCCTTTGGCCAAGATAACAGCCGGAGGAGACCACAGTTTTGCTCTCTCCTTGTCTGGAGCTGTATTTGGTTGGGGCAAAAACAAAGCTGGTCAACTGGGTCTCAATGATAAACAAGGTCAGAATAAATGAACTAGAAACTGCAATTTAAAAGGTGGTATTATTATATTGTGACGGTATTGTGCAATACTTATGTGTTGTCAAAATGCTCCAAACTGTTTGAGCTACTAATCTTCTCTTCCTCAGATCGTGCCGTTCCATGCCACATAAAATCTTTGAGATCTCAAAAAGTTGTTCATATCAGCTGTGGCGAGGATCACACTGCAGCCCTCACAAAGGTATGGACATAGATTAACAACCACTTATGCCTTTTAGGTTCAACTTTTACATTCATCTTAGCTTATCTTCCTTCCAAAATCGCAGAGTTTAGACTGCATAGCTTTAATTTCAGATACTTGATTGATCCCTTATGTACGTTTTTACTGTACAGAAAGTTTCATCAAAGGTTGAAGCTGTATTTCCCCGTGTCGTCTCTCTGGCAGGATGGCGGTTTGTTTACATTTGGTGATGGCTCATGGGGTCAGCTGGGTCACGGCTCCACCAACAGTGAGCTTTTCCCCAGACAAGTGCTGGAGCTCATGGGCACTGAGGTGTCTCAGATCACCTGCGGCAGGTACCGTCCATTCTAAACAAGTTAGAATAAGAATTGGCTCAAATCGATCAACACAGACTTGCGGAATTTTTTCAGGCACCACACGCTGGCATTTGTGCCTTCCTCCGGTGTGGTGTATGCGTTTGGTTGCAACAGCTGCGGCCAACTGGGCACAGGAATTCGGGGAGATGCCAGGAGCCCATTTCCTGTCAAAGCCAGCTTCCTTGCTGGTAAGCCGAAATGGAGATTAAAAAAGTTTAAATTAAAACTGTAAAAAACACAGGGCTGCTAGCCTGCACTGTTTCTTTCTCTTTTCTTTTCTAGAATCAAAACAACATACTGTGACCAAAGTTATCTGTGGTGGGAACCATAGTATGTTGTTGTACTCTGATGAACAGGTTTGTGATTCTATTAAAGTCTCTCTCTAAAGTGTGTTTCCTTTGAAACTTGTTACGAACCAGTTCTCTTTCAGCCCCTGCTGTTAGTTTTTGTTGTTCCAGAATCCAAAACATTTGTATTTAATACTCCTATTAAGCATTTTACAGGATTTGCCTCAATTAAGGTCAGAAAACCGCAAAGTTTACTTTAAAATATACTCCTTATACTGTGTCACCTGTGTTTTTGTAGTTTTTCCATTTGATCAATTCACGGTTTCACCACTAGGGGTCATTAATGTCTAAGCTTTTACCAGTTCTTGCAGCGTCTTGGCACTGAGCTAGATAGGAGTCATTTGCTTGCAGTCCTTCTGCTCTCCTGCCAATTTTCAGCCTCTGCAGGATAAATATTGAGACCTTAGGCGTGGTACATTTCCTTTATCTTCATCGAACAAAGTGACACAACCCAGACCGGTATTGTGCTGAACTGGGACACACACGGGCAGCGGAAGGACTAACGTTTGTTACACTGTTAATATGTCGTCTCTGTTTGCCACTTCTCTGCAGAGTTTGGTTCGCCCAGAAGACTTCAGAATGATTAACATCAATGAATCAATATCGCCAATCGATATTGACAGATTGAATTCATGGAGGTTGAAGCTGTTTTACAGCACAGACTTTAGTGTCGCAAAGTAAGTCCGGTAATAGAATCAGTCACAGTGATTAAAACGTATGAGTCTGTACTGCATGTAAAAAAAATCATCATATCCTGTAGCCAAGAATTAATTATGACTCATTTTAATGGTCTCTTTCATCTCTCATGCATAGTGACATCATCATTCAGCTTTCCTCGACAGCTTGTTGGAACGGCAGCTTCTTGGACCAAAGGTTTGTTAACAAGTACTAGTGGTTCTATTCCAATACATATTGTTTTGAAATATTGCACATTTGACGCCGTATATCCAACACCTGCAGTTACCAGTAAGATTAATTCTGACAAACTTTGTGGTAATCAAAAAAAAAAACCCAATATGTTTCTTACGCAATCGCATTATCTCGTTAGGCTCTTTGCTATGCGTCGCTAGTCTGATTCTTTAGCAGTGTTTACAGAGACATTTCCTGCAATAATGAATCATGATTTTTCATATTCATAAATGAGAAGAAACCAGAGCATCCATTAGTCAGGAGTACATTTATTTATAGTACGTATTTAATAGAATGGGCTAAATGTAAATATTCAATATTTCAAACTTGATTTATTTGATTTAGTTAAGTAGTAAAAGTTAATCTTAGCTCTACTGACACGCAGTGAAAAATTGAGGTGCTTTTATTTCTGCTTTCAGGACAAAAACGCAAAACCTTTTCTGCATGCTAAACCTGATTATTTCAATATATTAATACTATTTTATTGAAATGGTCAGGAATAGCACGCAGAAAAAGGTTTGCTGGTCATCAGCGGTGGGAAAGACGCTTTGCGTCTGCTCACTGACTTCTGTGATGCTCCAGATTTGTCTGACCCTAAGCAGAGCCATCAGCAGATACTTATCGTCTTTAGGGAATGAACTGTGGAGGTCATCAGGGTGGAAAACAGAACTCTGGATACAACATGAGTACTAAACGCTCCCGAAAACAGCTGAAGCTCACAAGTTACTCAAAATAGCAAGCAGTTGTGATCACTTTTAGGATGGCGCAAAGATAGCTAAAATTCTTTTGGAATACAAATGAGTTCTGAAATATTTAACCATGTCATTATGATATAGGCTTCACAAACGAATGATGCTGCCATGTTTCAGTAATTGTAAATTGAAAATTAATAGTTAACTCTAGAACTGTAGAAAAATTTAAATGCTTTAAAACTGCAATTATGCATTAAAATGGGGTGATAACATCATTTATAAGTACATTTAAGAAACTGTAGTCGTTCAGCTCAGACGTTTTTTTTCCATCTTCATTGTATTATTGTTACATTTTGGATCGAGAGCTGCTCAACTGGTTTTTTAAAATTCCCAGTTTTCTCAGAATTAGGTTGCTCATCCTCAGTGTATGATCTGCATCAGTGTTGTTTGTTTGGTGTACACAAGATCACATGTTTCCACAAGATCAGATCAGATGTCTCTGTGTTATGTCTAAATAAAAGCTGAGGTATAAGAACGGAAAGGCTTACACTGTAAATAGTTCCTGTCCTTCATGCTGGGTGACCTGCAGCCTGGCAGGTTGAACCTTTTCCTTTTTACCTCGAGGGTTTCCACAAACTTCCTGAACCTTGCCCGTGACCTGTTCTTATCCTGTTTGTGATTACTAAGCTATCGTAGACGGTCCTACATATAATCAGGTTTGTCTTCCTCAGTGACGATGTCCACTTCAAAACCAACTCAAAGATCCCAGGCATTGATCTCAGCTCTGTTAGATTGCTGTTTGCGACACTCAGCAAGCCAGTTTTCTCTGTACTTCTGGAGCAGGTAAAGTATGTTGTTGCATGTATACAAGTATATGTTTTTTTTTCTCTTAGTATAATAGAGTGTATTTGTTTTGATCTCTCACAGAACTCAGATTTGTAGTCTCCTGTTTTTTTTTGCAGGAGGAACACAGCAATTGGCTAACTAGCTTGTAGTTTAGAGAAAAACATCTGTTGTAAATGAATACTGGGCTTGTTTTTTGAAAGTACAAGAAGTCCTGCCACATATCTAAGACACAAATTGTAGGACTGAGTCATAACCTCTAACATTAGCTCAGTAATGTTGGGTTTGGTTTTGTGCACCTACATGAATTATGATGTGTGTGTAGACTAAGGCCTCGTTCCAAACCAATAAAAGGCCTCTCCCGTAATTTAGTGACTGATATTTTCCCTCTGGCTGCCCAGTTGATCTAAGCAGAACTGAGAAAATATCCCATGGATACATTTGGCTTATTTGTTGATTTATTTTCTCCGGTGTAACAGTAAATATCGTTTGGCTGATTTTGTGCACAATATTTCTTCTCCCTCCTTATATGCACAAATCTCAATTTAGGCCACAAACAGTTTCGAGGCTCTGCTGATCCCCCGGCTGCCCCGCTCCCCTCCCGATGTCGAAGCCATGAGGATCTACCTCATCTTGTCAGAATACCCAGCCATGCAGGACTCAAAGAACTACATCCGTATCACCATCCCCCTCGCAATGGCCGTCCTCCGCCTAGACGCCAACCCCAGCAAAGTATTGGGTATCATTCTTGCATGCACACTCTACATGCATTTTTAAAGTAAACTAGTGGCTATTAACAGAATATCCTGTCATGTCAAAGCCTGAGGCGTCATGCAACTTCTCATCACGTGACTCCTAACTGGCCACCTGCAGTACGTCAGCATCCACGTCTGAAATCCACCTAAATCGACTGAATCGTCTTCAAACAGTAACGGCTGCTGAGTTTGAGAGTTTTTAAGAGCTTCGACATTGAGATTTCCTTCAGCAGGAGGTTAAGCGTGTTCCGGTTGAGGATCAAAAACCATAAACCTGCTAAAGACACGTTGAGCCATTCTTTTCAAACGGTTCACAAATGATGTGACATGTTTTGACAGACTCGAAGGCATTTGGTGTTTGGTCTGTAGAAGCTAAATGCAACGTGATGGCGTTCATCCATCGATATGCTACGACACCAACATGTTAATAACATGTGAATAACATAATGAATTGATCTCATCCTCTCTATCCCTGCAGATAACTGGTGGTGTTTCGTGGAAGGCAGCGTTTTCACCAGAATGGTCGACACGTACAAGAACATCGTTGTGTTTTTGCTAACTGGACGCAACACGCTGCTCATCCATGAGAACTACATTGTTCCCGCGCTAAGGCTGCTGGAGAAACTCCACAAGGTATCCAAAAAGTTCACCTTTTTAAAAGGTGTAATAAAAGCTGCTCCTGGAACATTAGTTTCTCTCATGGTCACCAGGTCAACCTAAAGGCCCGGCATGTGGAGTACAACCACTTTTATATCCCTGACGTAACCAGCCTGGTGGACATACAGGAAGAATACTTCAAGTGGTTTCTGAGTAAAGCTGGGATTGTGAGTACTGACCATCATATCCTTTGAAATTGGACTTTATCGCTGAGAATTTGATCTTTAATGTGTGTAAATTTACCTAAACAATTGGAGCGATTTCACTTCAGGTCAAATAACGTTCCTTTTCATTGCGTTTCCTAGAAGGTGGGATCGTCCTCCCCTTTAGAGGTACTTGATATAAAGATCTAAAATGATGCCGTTATTAACTAAATGCAACGATTATTGATATTGCTAGTGCATGCTCCTGCTTTCCCTCGCAGAATGACTCCCCCTCAATCAACCTATGTGCCTACCCATTCATACTGAACGCTCGAGCCAAGACAACCATGCTGCAAACAGACGCCGAAATGCAAATGCAGGTATTTGTGTAAAAACGGTTGTGATTCGTGAAGTAGTATTTAGTGTTAAAGGAAGATTTCTTTTTTTTTTTTTCTTTGGACCATTTCAAAGATGGCAGTAAGTGGGGCAAAGTTGCACAATGTCTTCATGCTGCTCACGCTGGAACCCCAGCTGGCGAGGAACCCTTACTTGGTCCTCCATGTGCGCAGGAACCATTTAGTAAGCGACACACTGCGGGAGCTCACCATGTATTCAGATGTGGACCTCAAGAAGCCACTCAAGGTGAGCCGCTCAAGGTCTCTGCTGTTCTGTAACTGGCATTGCGTAGAACCTCCTGCTGTTTTTGTGATCTCCTCACCCGCTTTCCTTTAGGTGATCTTTGATGGCGAGGAGGCTGTAGATGCAGGTGGACTAACTAAAGAGTTCTTCCTACTGCTGTTGAAGGAGTTGATGGATCCTGTTTATGGGATGTTCACTCATCACAAAGAGTCCAACCTGCTGTGGTTCTCTGATAAAGTAAATCTACCTGACAGAACAGAAGCTCCCAAGCTCAACTGGAAACGTCAGACTCATTTTCTCACGCGCGTTTCTAGTGTTTTGTTGAGCAGAACTGGTTTCACCTGATCGGGATCATCTGCGGTCTCGCCATCTACAACGCCACGGTGGTGGACCTCCCCTTCCCTCTGGCTCTCTACAAGAAGCTACTCGATGTATCGCCAACGATGGAGGACCTCAAGGAGCTCTCACCCACCGAGGCCAGGTAGCACGTCCTGAGTGTTACGGGAAACGGAAGCTACGTTTCTGACCTCATTTAAGATCAGAAGCTCCTTGAACTCCTCCATCTAGATTGTGCGTTTTGCTGAGCATTAAAATGTTCTTTACAGGAAAACGAACACAAAAAGCACAGATAATGCTTCCAACCTTCACTTTTAACAGCTGAATGTGTCACTGTTGCTCCGTCTTCTGCAGGAGTCTGCAACAACTCCTAGACTATGAAGGAGGCGATTTGGAGGAGACGTTTCTGCTCACCTTTGCCGTACGTACCACATTTTACACGCAATCATGTTATGTTAACAAGTAACATGTAAAGTTATGTTTCTTAAAAAGACGTCCTGCGACGTCTACACATCGCTGCTGAAATGGCCTAAGCTCCGGTCTCAGACTGTTGTGTTCGCGTCACAGATCACCAGGGAGAACTACGGAATGACGGAAGTCAAGGAGCTCATCCCCGGAGGAGAAAACATCAGCGTGGACAAAAACAACAGGTGACATAGTCAATAAAACTTCTACATGTAATGGTTTGTCTTCTGCTATGTGTGGAAGGGTCGCTGCTCGGATCTTAAAGGATAAAATCAGACAAATATGTATTATGACATAGATCCAAATAGAGATCTGGATCCACCAGATTCAAATATTGGGCGGATGCAAATGCGGGAACCTTTATTCTGGTCACCGGCACAAGGAACGGAGTCTGATTTTAAGTAAGTCTTGGTTGGACCTTGGAAGGTGAAGTTTAGCATTTGACTGAGTGCATGTCCTCATCCAGCTGCTTATCAGGCTGCTCCTGTAAACCCCCTCCCCCAGTGCCCTGATATTAAGCTGTGATGCAACACACACACATGCACACTCCTGTAATAGATTTTAATCGATTCTATTTTACTCCCTTAGTGTTTAACAGTGTGGGTGGAATCTATTTAATTGAACAATATTGATTCAAAGGTGTGGTGTGATTTTTGAGTACTACGTCTTGTTTGTTTGCATAAACTAAGCTTCTGCAGCCGAATGTTCTTGAAGCTGAGTAAAACATTAATTTGAGCCATCTTGCTTCCTTATTTTCGAAGGTTTTCCATTTTAACCGGATGTTTTGGCCGTCTGTAAAACAGCAGGTCAGCATTTCTGAGTTTCTGACATTTGAAGACGTTTTGAGTAGAAAAGTGAGGTACAGTACTGTAGTTGGAAAATCCTTTGGTCTCTAATCGACTCCTTTTTTACAGAGTTTCTGTTTATTTTAAAGTTATGACCATAATATTTTAGTAAAATTTCGAGATAAAAAAACAACCTTTTGCAGTACACAGTAAAAGCACAGTAGCAATGTACTCCACAGAACTTTTCATTTTTGGTACTACAAAATTTAATTCAATGGCTATTTAAATTGATCTCTTGTATGCATTGTTCCATAAAATATTAAATGCACCTCTGTGAGATTTAAGACACGGGATTAAAGATGATTTAATCTTTTACCTGCTGTAAGGACGGATGACGAGAAACAAACACCAACAGGCTGTTTATTACATCTCGTCCTGAAAAACTATTTATTTAGAAATTCAAACTGTCTAAATAAAGATCTGAAGTACAGAAGATAAGCAGATTCACGAGGACGCTGCTGCAGAACAATTCCTGATCACACAGTTTACTTAACCTAGATTTTGTGTGTGTGTGTTTCAGGAAGGACTTTGTCAAGGCCTACCTGCTCTACGTGTTCACAAACTCGGTGAGCGAGCAGTACTCCGCCTTCTCGTCTGGGTTCCTGAAGGTGTGCGGGGGGGAGATCCTGTCGCTGTTCCAGCCCAGTGAGCTGATGGCCATGGTGGTCGGCAACAATAACTACAACTGGGAGGAGATGGAGAAGGTCAGTGTGTGGATTTAGATTCCGTGCAGGACCTAGCCGTTGATGTTCGGCAGCAGACCTTTGTCTTCGTTTTTGTCTATTTGAACTGATTTAAATCTCACATTTGGATCGGAAAGACCGGAAATGTGACTTTTACAATATCTGACGTGTTTGTTACAGTATTCAGTGCTACAACAAATGAGAGTAAATTGTAGACAGTGATAAACAGCATCACATGACTCGCTGTGGCTACTTTCACCAGGAACACTTAATCAGAAACTGCTGCAGTTCCTTCTTTTTTAACACGGTTCAGTTTGCAGCTCCCGTTTTGTAGCAGCGGATTGGAACGTTCCCCTTTGTTCAGCACGCATCAGGATGCATGGCGTTGCATTCCTACGCTGTAACAAAACACTCTGCGAGTCCCGCTTTGTAGGAGCAGAGACGGCCGTGAATACAAACCGCAAGACGGTGAATGTAGTTTCTTCTACTTCCTTCTTCCTCTTCACGCTGCCAGGTTCTGGCGTGTTGTAGCCTTGGACGGGAACAAAATGTCCTTGGCACTTACTTTCACATACTTTACTGGTGATGTCAAGCCATTCGAGGTCTTGTTTGTCTGAACACATTAAACTTTTAATAAAGTTAATAGTTGTCTTTTCTTTTTTTTTGCAGAGAAGAAAACACTGCAGAGATTTAAAAACACAAAACAATATTTGCTTGGGTACTTTACGGCATATTAAAATTAAAATGTGTATTTTCTTTCTCATGAAATTTCTATTCATTGAATGCAATTTTAATTACATTTCAATTTGAGCATGGCATCAAAGGGATACTCACTAAATAAATGAGGCACGACCTTGTTTGTTGGATAATCACAAAAACAACAACTTGTTTCTGAGTCCTCCTACTGTATAAACATTCATGCACGTCTCTGAGGAATGTGTTCTGATGAACGTGCAACTTCCCTGCCGGAGAGGAAACGGTTGAGCAATGATCAAAGTAGCAAAGTCAGTTCACGTCTCTCTTTGCAGAACGCCATCTACAAAGGGGAATACACAGCCACTCATCCCACAGTCAGGTTCTTCTGGGCGGTCTTCCACGAGTTCCCTCTGGAAAAGAAGAAGCAGTTCTTGCGTAAGCATTTGATTTCACCACAGCCTGAAATCCGAAACCACAAGAAACTGTAAAGGCACAAGTTAAATGCTCTTCCAGAGCTGAAACCTGAATGTGTGTGATTTTACCTGCTAAACTAAATGATTTGACGTCTCCTTTTGACAACATGTCTGCGTCTAAATGTCTCCTTCATTGCAGTGTTCCTGACCGGCAGCGACCGGATCCCCATCCACGGCATGGAGAGCATGCGGATCACCATCCAGTCCACCGCCGCGGAGGAGCACTACCTGCCGGTGGCCCACACCTGCTACAACCTGCTCGACATGCCGTGCTACCGGACCGAAGAGATCCTGCGCCGCCGCCTCACCCGGGCCGTGGAGCAGTACGAGGGCTTCAGCCTGGTCTGAGGGGGGCCGGTGACACTTTCAATGCACTTTAACAGCAATAAACCACCATGGGAGTGTCAAAGGGGGGGCGACGGGGACGCAGGAGAGTCACTTCTTCATGTGCTCTTTCATAAATTCAAAGGTGCCGTTTTTAACATGCGACAAGCATTTTAGTTCAACTGGATCGGGTTATGATTACATGATATGGATGTCAAAGAGGTTTATGCTAAACGGTCCATCTCCTGTCTGGAGGTCCCGCTGCGTCCCATCAGAGACGACAACGCATCTGATTATCAGTTCGATTTCAGCCTCTGGTAGCTTTAATCAACTAAACAAAGATGTCTCAATTGGAAATATTCATGCATCTATTTAAATTCGTGAACGTAAAAATACAACCAACAAAAAATAATTTCAGCACTTGAAATTGAAAGGGACAATATTTAGAAACTCACTCATGTTTGCGTTATACTTTTGTCTTTTGCTTGCACAGTTGTGTATTTTTTTTATTCGACACTTTAAATTCTATTTTTCGCCTTTTACAGACTTGCGTTATCTCAAATGCAATTGCTTTTTTTGTCACCCAATTTATTAACAGAGTGTTATTTTTGGACAATGTGTAAATACTGTATGGATGTATTGCGAGCAGCACTTTTAAGAATTATCTTTACCTGCGGCGCTTGGGAGGAGATCTTCTCTGCCGGAAGCTAAAGGTCTCAGTGAATATTAAATATTATTTGCAATCTCTGCGCTGCGGATCACACGGTAGCAGAATTCGCTAAGCTGCATTCAGTATTGTTGCCTTCTACAGCAAAATCCATCCACCAGATGGTTTCCGTCCTGTTAATAGGAGGTGGAAACCAAACAGCTGGATAGTTTAGCTTAACACACAGATAGCATATCTCCATTTTAGCAGTACTAATCACACAACATATCAACCGTTGTACTTTTGAGATGCCAGTTGGCCAGAGCTTTTATTCGTATGTTTCTGAAGTACAGATAATTGTGTTGCGGCAGGATATTACAAGTACCTGTTAAGTAGTCTGTAATTAGTTCATGTCTGTTTCCCCTGATGCATTATGTAGTTCAGCACTTAGACCATTGAATCCGGAACGGTGTTTAATTTAATGCATTGGCATAAGTGTGTGAAAGGATTTTGCGTAGATATATTTGCGTTATATTTTATATGTTAAAAACGACGTTGCTGTTTGACAGGTCACTTCAACACATCCGTCAAGTAATAGCCTGAAACTGTGCTGGTTATTCTAAACATCTCAAATATTGGACTCGTCTGAGATGCACATCCTCTTGGATGGCTTTATACCACATGTTCACACACGTCCTACTTGTTTTGTCAATATGTGGTTGAATGAAAGCTAATTTCTCCTTAAGATTTTTAGCCCTATGCAAAAGCATTTTTTTCTTTGTATCTTTTAAAGAGCTACTGAAATGTTTTTTCCCCAGATTTGCCTGAAATGTACACAAAGTTCTCTGTTCAAAGCAACCTTTTCATTAAAGCAAAAAAAAAAAGAAAATCACATTTCCTGTTTTTCATGATTGGATAGTGGAGGGAAATATCACTGCTGTCAGTGTGTGTGTCTGTGTGAACCAGAAAAATGTCTGACCTCAAAGAACCTTTTTCTTTTAATCGATGCCCGTATTCTGTCTGGTTAGCATCCAAACAACTTACTGTCATTTAATTCAAGTGTTTGTGTTCAATAAATATGAGTTTGGATGCAGAGTGAATGGAAGAGCTGCAGATACTAGAACACAAACAGTTCAAATGATGCGTTCAGGGGCATGCACACATCAAAGCATATTCCTGGAGATTTTTTTTTAAATTAGCTGCAGAAAGAGACATGTGCAAGTTGAAGTCGCGAGCGCCGACTCGACCTTGGCGGTCGGATGTTGCACTTTTGAGCAGACTGCAGATTAGCCGTTGTTTATGTTTCCGTGAGACGTTTGATTTGCTGCGGTGTTAAATCTTGGAATGTTACACACAATTAAGAACAATGATAAACATGCCATTTAATCTTAAGTCTCTGAAGGTCAGTCGGGAAGCAACATTTTGATCCACATCTTGGTTTTGTCCTTTTAGCTGCTGATTAACTTTTTTTCCAGGCTTCTGCAAGCAGTATTTAAAAAACATTTAGATTTGTTCATCAAGAAAAACAACAGGCAGATTTATCAATAATGAAAATACTCACTTACTGCCCCGCCCTTAATGATTGAGATGAAGTTCCATCATCCGATCAGTCCACGCAAAAAAACTCCACGCAGTCCAGAAACATCAGTAAAAATATGATTTCATTTATATTATATACAAAATACAAATTATGTACTAAAATGTACAAACACACATTTAAAATTCATTAAGCCTCGCCAGTGTTAACGTTCAGTGAAAACGAGATTCGCACTGATAAATCATCCATTTTGGAGAAAGAAAGGAAAAAAAAGGTACTCACTCACATAAATGTAAACATAAACAGTGATCCATATTTACAAACACAAACAAGCTCTAGAGAGGATGAGAAGGAAACAGCTTTCAGCGACCGACACTGTCCTTCAATCGTCTCAGGCGTCCACAACATCATTTATCAGCGAGTGAAAACGTACCAGTGATTCCAAGATGAGAAATAGCTTATTTGTCATGACGTAAATAGAGAAAACAAACAAACAAACAAACGATGCTTAATATGTACAGTCAATGCATCAGAAGTGATCACAAAAATAAACGGTTTTTACTGCGTGTGAACTGTTTTGGTTCCGTTTGCAGTCACTGTCTTTGGGTTGAATTAAAATTAGAGACCACTTCTTTCAGTGAGAAAAATACTCCATTTAACTTCTAGAGAAGCAACATGAATCATTTCAGAAATGAAAATTAAGAAAGCTGATCATTCGGGAAAAAACACTGCTAAGCTGATCGAAGTTATACAAATAGCAACGCCTCTCTTAAGAAAATACTCGAATGCACGATCCTTCCTTGGAAACAGCAATGATTTCATAATATATATCTTTTTTTTTTACTTACAAAGGATTCATTTAAGACTTCTAGAGTAAAGTGTGAGAAAAATAACGTTTCTGTTGTCATAGAATTATTCAAGAGGATAGAAATAAATTATTTAGCGATTACAACCGTGATTTGGGTTATTTGTGTGCGTCTATCCTAACCTGGGCTCTGAGGACGGCGAAGTCTGACGCAGGCGTGTCGCTCTGAATCAGTTGTGGGTCGGCGTCCTCCTGCTCGACACACGGGATTAACGCTCTTGAGCCAGAAACTGGAGATGGCGAAGGTGGCAGCGAGAAGGAGCGCCTGATCTTTCCTCCTCTTGATTTCAGTTTAATTTGGTCGAGTCTCTTTTGCTGATGAGGACTTCCAGCAGCCGCAGCTTGGCCTTTATGTGCTTGTACTCGCTGTACTCCAATGCCAGTGGGGAGCGGTCCTCCTTCTGCACGTTTCTACAGAAACAAGACAGCAGACAGTAAGAAATGAACTCAGGTTCGTCAGTGGGAAAGCGAGCGCGAATGAAAGCGAGCGTTTCTTCTTTACCTTCCGTTTTGCCTGAAGAACTGCTCCTCAAACTCTTTCAAGTTCTTGCGGAGTCTTTTCTTCTCCTCTCGAGCCTCCTGGAGCTGCTCCACAAGTTCCCGTCTGAAAGAGCGGCAATATTGAAAACTTCATTTATCATTTTAAAGAAACCACTGCAGAAGAATGGAAAGTGGATATTTAACAAAGAAACCTTTGTTTTCCGTGCTCATGAACCAAAAAAAACGTCTCTTTATTGAAGAATTCACTTACGTGGTGGCCGAGTGCAGGTTGGACAGCCTCATGTCCGTTATGTTCTTGGAGGGTGAGAATTCGTCCGCCGGTGAGATGAAGCTGCCCGCTTCCTCGTCCACGTGGTCCAAGAAGCCGAGCACGCCGACGTCGGGCCGGGCGCTGACGGCGAACTGTGTCTTTGATTCTCCGTCGTCCTCCGAGCCATCCTCCTCCTCCTGCAGGAGCGTAAAGGAGCGTTAACGGAAGCGGAAGCGGAAGCGGCTGCGTCGCGTTGAGGCGGCGGACGCCAGGCTCAGACATCACGCTGTTAGTGTGGCTTTCAATCAGCAGCAGCAGCCACTGGTCCTACTTTGTCCACTAGCCTGACAATCAACTTCAAGCAGATGCAAAACATTTAATTCAATACAATTCTGGCTCTTATTAATACGTCGTAACGTAACGCCGATCGATGTCAGGTGATCGGAAAAGGCGTTAAACTCAGCAAAGATTTCAAGGCACGACTCCCAAACTTCAGCATCATCCACACGCCATCATTTATGAGCAGTAGAGTTTATTCTAACTGGATGCTATGCTAGAATTAGCGACGTGATAGTGGACGTCAGGCAATTTATTGGGTTCGACTTCCTGTCAGGAGTTTCAAGATGTGGATCCGTTCGTTTAAACGATCAGTTGAACTAGTTTTCACCGGCTCTTGGTAAAAGCGGTTCAGCTGCTCTTCCTGTGCGTCGTCCCGGGCGGCAGCTCACTAGTTATTGTGGCGGGAAATATAACGAAGATCACTTTCCAATCCTAATCTGGTGGATTGAATTTCAAAATAAAATGAACTTTTAATGCTTTCAAATTAGTTAATGCCCAAAGAGCACAGGGAATCTCTGCAATCAGGAAATCATCTGTAATAAATAAATACATATGTGGTAAGTACAATGATTACTGTTAGAACAGACTCATGCTGTAATAAACACAAAACCCTTTATCACAAATATGCACGGCTCACACATTTGGATCAATAATAATCAATAATCACAGAGCAACTCGGAGGTCAGATCCGGGCAGCTACTGATTGGACATAAATAGAACTTGCTAATGGCAGCAAAACAGGCAGGTGTCCAATCAACAGGCAGGATTCAGGTTCATTAGAAGGTGGGGTTCGAGGACGGCGGGGCTGGAGGGGACGACGACTGATCATTCAAGCAAGGGGGGGGGGCGGCTCTTCACCTTGATGTCATCGAAGAAAAGGGCCGTTTCGCCCTCGATAATGGGCTGAAGGAGGAGGCCTCTGCGCTTGCTGGAGGGAGAACCCTGTGTTGACGTTTGAGAAGGAGGCGTTAAAGACGCTGAGACGCTCACTGGCGTTTAACGCAGGGGCTCGACTCGACGCCAAAGCTGAGCAGGCGTTCCTCTTCTTTTTTTTCTGGCGACACCCCCGCAAGAAATTTTAACGCCATTCTATTTGTCTCAAAAGCTAATAAAAATATAAATCATGCTGTATTATTATTGATAGTTTTAGTTTAGTTTAGTTTTCATAACGGGGATAAGCGGCTAGCTCGAAATGGTTGCATAATGTCCGCCGACACCCCGACAATGACGTCATCGTTCCCGATCGCCTGACGCAATGAGCTGCAGGAGAACTGGTCGGATGCAGGAGGAGAGGAGAGGAGAGGGGAGGGGAGGAGGTGAAGGTGTGACACTCACAATGACGGGGATGGAGGAGGCTCTGCACAGGATCTGCTTCACCAGTCGGTATCTGTCGTACAGGGGCTTCATGATTTGCCTCTCGGCTTTGGTGACCTGAGGTGGCAACAGCGGTTCATCTTGTTAGCATAGCGTTAGCCTCTATAGTGACCATAACTAGCTGCAGCACCAACATAACTTAAAGTGACAGCTAACCCCCCAATGAAGAGTGAGGGGGCTCGATTCCAAATAAAGCTTCAAATGTCAAGGAATAAAAAAAAATAAAAGCCCATCCATCCCTTCCTTTTGCACCGAAGCGACCGCCGCCATGCCGGAGACTCACAGACTTCCTCTGCTGTGAACGGGGCTGCAGGAGGTCGTACGTACAGCGAGCCCGTGTTTGTTTGTGAGAGGCCGTGGCGGATGACTCACCGGGCGGCCATGTATGCCCTCGTAGTGGAGGAGCGCTTTTTGCAGGGCCACCTTCTCGCCTCCGATCTGCTCCCGCGTCATATCCTGTCAGAAGAAGCGTCAGCTATTCCTTCACACACACGAAACATACATATCCCATGGCTTTATCGACGAATCGCGGCCTCACCTTGATGTCCTCGGGGCGGTCGGACTCCCCCCTCTTCTCCTGCAGCTTCTTCAAAATGGCCTCCAGAGTGTTTTCCACCGGCGGCTTGGGCACTTTCTCCTGTTGGGGCTTCTTCTCCAGCTGCGAGCCGAAGCTTTTGGGCAGAGTGTTGCTGCGCTGGCGGGTCAGAGGCGGCAGGTCCTCCTCTGACTTCATCAGCTTGTGCTCTGGTGAGGAAGAGGAGAAGGAGATTAATACATGAGCTCTATTGACTGCAGTTTCAGCTGTTGCTGAGCAGCGCTGCTCGCTTTTGCGTCTCACCTTTCAGCTCCTTGCGAAGCTTGGCCAGCTCGGTCACCCACCGCAGCACCTCTGGGCTTCCGGCTTTATCGCTGTGGGAAGGCTGGAGGAACAACGCGAGACGATTAAGGCTGGACGCTACTTTTGATATTAAATCAATCATGAAGTAGAAGTCTGTAATAGCTTGGAAGCAGCTCCCGGGTCAGATTTAGCCGTTTCTAAAGTGACAAATGTTCCTACCCTGTATTTCCGCTCCTCTTCAAACCGCTCCTCGAATTTGTGGATCTTCTTCTTCAGGATGTGGATCCTCTTGGTGAGCTGGGCCGTCGTCAGCTCCTCTTTGCCGTCGTCACAGGAGCCGAGCGAGGAGCTCCGTCTGCGCCTGTAGAGCGATTCGTAAAGTTAGATTCGCCCACTCTTCCCTCTGCGAGCGCAGCCGCGTCGAGCGTTTCACCTGGCAAAGGACTGCGCGTTGGGCGGCGACGGAGGCACTTCGGTGTCGTCCAGGTACTGCTGGCAGTGCCCGTAGCCGTAGAAACGGGGGGAGAGCATCGGGTCGCTGTTCTCTTCCAGCAGCTGGCGGATCAGACGGCCGCCGGCGTGAGGGGACAGCCGAGCTTCCTCGCGGTCCATGCTCTCCCTCTGCAGCGGCGAATAAGCTGGGACCGCTTCTGCACACAGAAACACGTCGCATTAATACGGGAAACGTGCTCCTGTTATCAAACGCAAGATGTGCAAACAAACAAAAAAAAAACAGTTTAGTCAGGGCATCTGAAATCGCTGGTCTTATTACGTTCAACAAAATAAAACGCAGGCGGGTTCCGGGGTTATTTGTTGTGAATCCAGGATCCAAATATCCGCATTCAAATTGATTTACGTCAATCTTCTGACCATTAAAAAAAAAAAAAAAAAAAACCAAAAAGGTTGTTTTCACCAGGCTCTGATGTCTATTAAAAATAGCCGCGTACTCCGGATGATCCCTGAATATTACTATCATGGGGCAATGCCAGCGCGAGTCCCTCGATGAAGGGTACGGACCGGTCATGACTTTATCCCAAAGTTTCTAGCCGGGGAGACGGGAGATAAAACCGGAGCACATTCCAAGAAGAAAGACCAGACAGAGAAATAAATATATAAAAAATAATTTTCTGTTAAAATAAGGAGGGGAAATTACTGCAAACACAAAAACTCAGCATGAATAATAACGAAGGATTCGTGGAAAAGGAAAAGAAGAAATAAGAACATAAGAAAAGGAGACAGCGAGAGAGAGAGAGAGAAAACAAACTCCGGGGGGGGGGGGGGGTCAAAAGGCACCCTGCATGAAAATATTCCTGCCTGGTCTAAAGCCACACGCGTCTTCTTATTAGCTGCGGTGAGCTTTAGGGCTTACGAGAAGCAACTTATCTCAGATTCCAGTTTATCAAGCAACAGCATCAGAGCCGGCTCCTTTGAGCTCTATTATCCAGCTCAGAGAGCACTGGGTCTGTGGCATTTAAATCAAGCGCTCGCCGATGGTTCGGGATTCAACCCCCCCCCCCCCCCCCCCCCCCAAAAGCATCGGGGGATGCCATTTCGCCATTTCAAAGGTTGCTGCATGTGCAGCGATTGGCTGAAATATTCCAGAGCGTTCAAGCATGTTGCCGTGCAACGGGAAAGGTCATTCACACAGCCTCTCTCTCTCTCTCTCTCTCTCTTTTTAAATCTCTCGTGTTATCTGCCACGAAGCCAGTCAGCACTCACACAGTGACGTAACATGACACTGACTTACCATCACAATGAAAGATCCCTTTAAAATCAAGGAAGGGAGTGTTAAAGAAAGAAGAAATCTGAGAAAGATGGAAAAAAGGGGGAGGAAGGAGGGAGGGAAGAGAAATACAACAAGAAGAAGGAATGTCTTCATGTCTGTCACGTTCATCCAGCTGACAGTAACACACTGTGCGCACACAGTAACACACAACAGCATCCTGCAGCTGCAGACATCTGCAAATCCCGGATTAGAACCAGGAACGAGCAGCCGAGCAGCAGCAGAACTCACAAGTTGAGTTTCAAGGCATTTTAGGATCCGGAGCCGCGACGCGACATTCCTGAAGTTCCAGAAAGCCTCGATGAACCTTCAGCTTCACAGCCAATCAGGAGACTCCTTCAGCTCCACAGCCAATCAGGAACACCCCTTCAGCTTCACAGCCAATCAGGAAGACCCCTTCAGCTTCACAGCCAATCAGGAGACTCCTTCAGCTTCACAGCCAATCAGGAAGACCCCTTCAGCTTCACAGCCAATCAGGAAGACCCCTTCAGCTTCACAGCCAATCACGAAGACCCCTTCAGCTTCACAGCCAATCAGGAGACCCCTTCAGCTTCACAGCCAATCAGGAAGACCCCTTCAGCTCCACAGCCAATCAGGAAGACCCCTTCAGCTTCACAGCCAATCACGAGACCCCTTCACCTTCACAGCCAATCACGAGACTCCTTCAGGCATTCCTGCCGCAGTCGAGAACGGAATGTACAGATGGGGGCATTTCAGAAGAGAAAGCCCCCCCCCTTCATACAGCATCCTCTCGTGCAGAAAACACTGCACGACTACAGCAGCAACCTTTTCTCGTCCTGGTTTCCTGAACACGTGGCTGTTGGAGGTGAGAGAACTATTTCTCTTCGGCCTCCCTCATGAAGCAGGAAACTGTCGGTGGAAGCAGAGACGCGCGTTTAAAGCGGAAATGTGCGTGAGACGTGCTGCAACGTGCCCTTTAGCCATCCCTCACATGATAAGAATGGGGTCAACCAAACAATTGATTTAGCAACTGCTAAATTAAATAAATAAATCCTCCAGTGTCGCAATAGCTGCAGAAGCGCCTCAGGGCGTGCGAGGGATCGTGCACGGTCTCCGCTGCGTAAACACACGCACGAACGGCGTGTTCTGACAGCAAAAGACTTAGAACAACGCAAATATTCACAAATACTTGTGCGTTGAGGAAACGACCGCACACACTTTAGACTCCATCCGAATGAAAGTTGCAAATATGAGATTTTTGTTTTCTATTTTCCCAAATTTAATTTCTAAACTCACGAAACTCTTGCAAGCAAAGTTTCAGCCGGTTGATTCGCCGCCATCTCAGTTTGACCTGCTTTTTAATGATTGATTTTTGACAGCAGTGCAGCTCAGCCTGGTGGCAGCAGTAACCTAGTTACTAACAAGTAACCTAGTTACTAACAAGTAACTAGGTTACTAACAAGTAACTGGGTTATTTTAGTTACTAACAAGTAACTGGGTTACAATTAAATCCTGCTGGGGGGGGCAGCATCAAAGGAGGAGGAGGAGCGGAATGCAGCACAAGGTGTGCAGCTGCTATACACAAACAGCCCATGTGACAGATCTGCGTGGAAAGCAGCGGGCTGTTCGCGTGGAAACTTTTCAAAATAAAACACGGAACACAACCAAAGCAGAAATGATGTCCTCCAGTGTGTGTGTGTGTGTGGGGGGGGGGGTCTCACCTCCCCAGTTGTTGTCCTCGGTCAGTGCTGTCAGCTCCAGCCGGGGCACGTCCTCGCAGCGATCCGCGTCCGAGCCGCCGCCGAGCCTCCCCGCGTCGCAGTCACCGGGCGCCTCCAAGATCTTCATCCTCAGCGCCTGCACGACCATGAGAGCAGGAAGCAGCTCAACAACAACAAGGAGCCTCCTGTGGGCGACGCGCTTTAAGTTGAGACACGCACACACACACGCACACGCACACACGCACACGCCCTCAGATTGGCCCTGCCCTGACGGAGAAGGGGGCGGGGGGGCTGCTCCCTGAACGTGATTGGCTGTCCCCGGCTGGTCAAAACATCCGCCCATCTGTCTGTGGCTCGGCTCCACCCCCTCCCTCCCTTGAACTTGTCTTGGCTCCACCCCCTCCCTTCTTTGAACCTGGCTTGGCTCCACCCCCTCCCTCCCTTGTTTTTCAGTACAGTAGTCTCCCACTCTCTTTCTCTGCGTTCCGCCCTGCTGCCACTGTGGACGTGTTTGTTCCACAGCAGCAAGACCACATGGGAGGGGTGTCAGAGAGGGGGGGGGGCAGATTGTGAGCCAGCACACGTCCGCTGACTGGGTGTTTTCTCCTCCCTCCCAGCTCCTAACTTCATCACTTCACTTTCAGCGCCTCTTCCATTTCTCTCTCCTTGTTCCTCTCTCTAAATCTGACACGCACCCTGTCAAATTTCACGAGCAGAGAGCTGCAGTTAAATTCTCGTGTCGTGTAAATGATTTGAGAGACACCATTCTGGGCTGGTGGAGTATTTAGAACGCGTAACATGGATCACTTGGTGGGACCAAACTATGTTCAGGGGAAACAGATCAAGACGTCACTCGAGCTCATGAATGCCGCAGACGGCTTAAAGACCTTTGTTGTTGTTGTTGTTGTTGTTGTTGTTGTTGTTGTTCATGATACTAAGTTGTTGGTTGCTTTGTGAGAGACTGAGCTGCAATGTCATAATTAGTCTCAGGAGTGTGTGTGCGTGTGTGTGTGTGAGAGTGTTAAACAGGGAGGAAAACAGGAAGCTAACAAGAATCCTCAGCTGCTATACGAGAAGCGACCTATGCGATGAGAATCACGTGGAACAGCGTCTAGCAGAATGCGACCCGAGCACCAATAACCGTCACACAAGTCGGGAACCCACCCAGACCCCACCTCCCACTCCCACTCCCACCCCTGGGGGGTCATTACTGCACCCTCACCACAATCCCACAATCCTTTATTCCTCAACAGCAGTACGTAGCTTTAAGGCGTAACAAACACACACTCTAATAACGCGTTTGTTCTCTTTATTCGAGTGTGAATCCTGTATTTGCTGGATAAATAACTATTTTCACGGCGCTCGCCGGCGCCGCTCTGTTATTCCCACGTTCGTGGAAGTCATGAATATTGTGACAGCGTGTCAGGACGCCTGTGAAACGGAGGCGATTCAGTCGGGCCGTATTTCACCCTCCTCAGCGGACTGTAAGACGCAGGCGTGATCGGGTTAGGGCGTCTGAGTCGAGGTGCCATGCGGTCAACTACAGGCTATTTCAGTTTGGATCTAGCCAGGGTTCCAGATATTTAACCGTTTAGTCGTAATGGCCCCGATCGCCCGTGTGGAATGACGACGTTTCCGTCTTCTGGTGGCTTTTTAACGAAGGCCCCGCTGTGTTCTCTATGTTTTTCCTGCTCCTTCGGTAAATCTTAGGCCTGATGGTGCAGGATTCTGATGATTCCCGGCCCGTGTCAGGGTGCGATCGTCCATTATGCCACGAGGCGAGACACCTTCAAAGCTTTTCCTACAAGTCCAGTTGATTTTAATCGACACAGAGCCGCGTTGTTCTTGTGATAAGCAGCCAGTTTGTCTCGCTCCTGTATGTAAATGTACTGATAAGGCTTTGAATGAATAAAAAATAAATGCTCAAATAAAATCATCACAATGAGGGATTTATTGACCGGTAAACCATCAGCACTGATTGGACATCTGCACGAAACGGTGAAATTTGACATAACAAGCTAGTAAGTGGGCCTTGAGTCAATTTTGTCGTCGTTACGCAACTTTTATTAAGGTCAATACAGAACTTTAATCCTCGAGGAGTTGCAATGGTTTTAGAATTGTGTTTGAGTGTTTTTTTTTTAACTAATCACATTCCTGTATGCAGATTCAGAGCTATTTAAAGATGAATCATCGCACGCTGGGTTCATCGACACAATGAGTCTGATCCAAGGAGTTTGCAGACAAACTACTCAGATTGTTAATCAGCAGCGTGCGTCTGCTTTGTTCGCCGGTTGCTCCCTGTTGATTACCGCGCTTTGTCTTTGCAGCGCAGCTGATGCCATCACGCCATTAAAAGTAAGGGCTCATTAGGGTTTGAAAGAAATGGGGGCGAATGTTGTAATCATCATCTGTGATTATATCATGCACTTTCTTTCAAGGTAAAAATCTACCTCTTATTCAAATGATGCATTCGCGTTTGATCAAACGTATTCAACAGATGATGCGTCCGTCCAACTTGGTTTATGATTAATCTGCCGACTGTCGCCACCAGCAGAATCAGAACAACGCAAATCCACCTCAAGGCGCGCCGAGGAGGAACACAGCGGATTAACGGGAGCACAGATGTCACGGTTCACCGGGATCCTGCTGTGCTCAAGAGCAATTAAAATACACACACACACACACACACACACACACACACGCTGCACTCTGTGACCTGAAAAAAATGATCCAGTGTTCGCTCAAACACACTTGAACCACAATTGCATCATCACAAGATATCCAGCTGGTGCATAGGAGGAGTTAAACAGACAGCTTAGAACCAGTGTGTGTGTGTGTGTGTGTGTGTGAGGCATTGGACAATTATTAAACTGTGTCTGGGGCCTTACGCACATGGTGCACGAACACACACTGACGAATTTGAGGGATATTTTGCTGACATGGCACACAGACAAGCACCAAGGACATCACACATGCACACGCGCGCACGCACAGACACGTGCATGACGAGTGAGCGAGCGCTACGGTGTTATGGAGATGAGTAACACGCTAGCTTTTCTGAGCGCTAATTCTATAGCATGATGCATATCTTATGATGCTTTGTGTTTATCCTGTCTTACAGTCTTACGGAGAATATTTAATTTGACTTTTTTTTATGCACCCATCTCAATATATTGAATATTGACTTAACAAAAGACGCCTGACAGCCATTCATATCAGGAACTGTCCAGCTCTGAGTGAGCATTTGATGCTTTTGGAACTTGGCTCTGCTAAATTTTCTGTCTGCACCAAAATAGCATTGAAATTCAGCAGCAGTTCAGCAGCAGTTCCCGTTCTTCCACATCCACACACCTGAACAGCAGCGTACACGCATGGCGGAGCAGATTCACTGCACAAGAAGAACGAGGAAGACACACCAAAGCAATCTCACAGACCGAATCACAGGAATGGAGTTAGGACCTACCCGGGGAGGAGAGAGGAGGCCGTCTAGAATGAATTTGTCATTCCTGTAAAACAGAGAAACCAATTCATCAAAGCAGCTTTGACTGGTCACAAAAACGTAGGATGAATAAAGTCAGTCAGAAACCTCAAAAGACACCACATGGTTTATGCGAGCATGCATGGATCTTTGCTGCCTGCTGTTATGAACATTGGAGAATGCCCTGAGAGAAGAGTCAGAGCTGGTACGGCAGCCAGTAGCTTATCAGTGTAAAACAAATATCTGGCTAAAGGCTACAGGCTATAAATGTTCCTATTAATAAAAAAAAAGACAACTGAGAAAATGGGATTTAGCTTGTATTATTAAATTTTTTAATTTCTGAAATTAAGAATTAGAGAGCTCACCCGTTCTGAAACGCCTCCATAAATTCAGCTCCGGGTCGCTCACCAACACACTCCTTGGACTGGGAAAACATCAAAACGGGACTGAGCCGAGTTGTTTCACTGAAAGGCCTTACCCCAAAATGACACAAGCGGTTTTCAAAATGTTGGAGGAAGTCATTAATACATTGACATTGGCACTGACATGCCTTTTTGTCACATGATGCAAATGAAAGACCAGATGTTGCAAAAAAAATCCTGCAAAACCAGCACAAAAAATAAACTGTGCTAGGTCCCAGTAACATTATACATTAAAGAAGTACTTTAATGACTCAGTTTCTACTTTAGTTTTTGCTCTCATCAAGCCTTTCGTTCGGGACGTCATGTTCTCCGGTCCCCACTTGGCGGCTGATCAAAGGTGGCTTTCTGGCGTAGCATCCTTTCCAGTGGATAAACGCTGCAGCTAATTGCACGCTCACATAAGTGGAGCTACGCTTTTGCGCCGCGTCTGTCAATTGGTTACAAATCAGCGTTGCATGCTGGGCGTTACGAAACGATTGTCCACTGAGGACGCAACCGCACCGCTTCCTGTCTTGTGCCATCTTGCCGTTGTCAGCATCCAGTGATTGTCGTTGACTGATAATTATTGAAGTGGATCAGGGATAAGGATAAGAGAGGACTGCGGAGGACGTTTCTTAAGGGTATTTATTAATATTTACCTAAAACCACCGCGAGACTTAGAGAAAATATTAACTAAATCCACAGAGAGAATCAGCCTGAGACCCAGGGGACAGACGAGGACGCGTGATGACTCACTGCGTGGGTGTCTTGGTTGCCAGTGCTCTGTGCCAGACCCAGGTTGTGTTTCACATTCCCGGATCTGGGGGTCCGATCGACGGGACCGCCTCGGCCTCTCTGCGAGGCGATGCTGCTGCCCATGCCTTCCCCCATGCAGTTCTTCCCACCGGCGGATGGGATGTTCTCCTTATTACTGTCTGCTCTGTTCTCAGGCAGAACAAAAGATGACGAAATGAGACGTCTGCCTTCCATCTCTCACTTTGGTCTGTCGTTAACGCTCCTTATGAGCTTGGCATTAAAATGAATGCATCAGGAAAACTAAATAACTGGGCTCATCCTTATTACTTCTCCAGCAGCTTATATGCTGTTTAGTTTTAGTCTCACTTCCATTTCCTGTCTACTTGCTCTTGCTGGCATTTCCCGCTGCCTCTGGTCTGGTGCGCTCCTAATCCCCGCGTCACTGATCTCTCAGACGCTACTGAATCTCCATCAACAAGGATTAACTGCCAACAGTGATGACTCCAGTTGTTGTGACTCTACGCCGCGTCTCACCACGCAGAATGAAACCTTATGGCTGTTCACATTCTACCAGTTACCTTTCCCTGATCCTCGCTGCCTCCTCTTGCTGCTCTCGCTGCTGTCGACGTCTCTGTCGGGCAGATGGTGTCGCACTGGCCGAGGTCAACTGGCAGTCTTCTGAGCTTTGATCCCCTAAAGGGTTTACATCGAAGAGGTGCTGCTCCACCACGGAGCGTATGGTCCTGTCCAGAAAGCTTAAGGAGTCAAATGTATTGATTAATTACAAGACCTGGCAACGGTACACTGAATTTATTGCCATTGTGGTGCCAGTAAATACATACTTTTCTACATGTGGTCCGCAGCGGACAGGAGGGAGGTGGTTACTGAAAAATCAACAAGAGGGGAAATAGGTGAGGCGGTTCTACAGAAACAGGTCACTGAGCAACACCGAAAACCCTGTAGGCTGTGACCCCGGGGTGATAAAGGCATCCCACCAGCCTAAGTGACAACCAGCATATGAGCATTAGTGTTCTGATGTTTTTTTTGCACTAATCTCCTAACACCCGTTTTCTTTCACAACCTGATAGCATCGCATTTGCTGTTTTCTGAAGTAGAGATATGTACAGGCGTGAAAAAAAAAAGAAAGTCTTCCCTAAACAGTGATGTTGATGGTAACAGCACAGCGTGGCATGACGCAATGAACAGGGGAGCGATAATCGTAAAGCGATGGTGTGAAAGGTGACTGCGGTGAATCTCGTAAAATGGCAGGCATGTCAATGTTCTTGTCATCCGATTAATAAAAAGAGATCTTTCACTTTGACTTGAGTAATGTTGATTTGGATAGATGGAACGTAAAAAGGAGGGCGTGCAGAAGAGTGAGATTCATGCTAAACAAACCTCATAGGTGGTCCCAGAAAGCAAGAGACTAAACGGCTTGATGATCTCTGAGCAGAGTAGGACAACCATTAGCCCTGGTTAATAATAGAACAGGCACCGCATGCAATGGGTTTACCCTACAGAATCATGCTAATGGCTCGCTGGTCTTGACTGAACCATTTACCTAAATGGAAGCAAAGCGTTGAGATGGCCAGAATTGTTATGCGTTCAATTGGAAGTTGGTTAGCAAATTATTGTACATCACCTCGTTGCTCCAAAATGTATCACAGGCCCTGGTCTGAATGGATTTATTTCAAATTAACCATCAATTATTGTAAAAAAAAAAAAAAAAAAGTGCGATTGACTGCAGTTCTTTTCCATGACAACCAGAAATATATTTTATGCTGTTCAGGCACAAATCTGCTGCCCCAGGTTGGTCTGCAATGTGAAATCGTGTTTCTTCGATGTCCACTTGTGCCACAATTAGGCTGGCAATGAAATAAACAGCTGAGACCGACTGCTCAGAAGAAGTCGTAAATATCTCGTTGCAGTATCGGCCCAAATAGATTTACGGTTGACACTGTATGAAAGGACGTTGACCATTTGGTATCTCACCGCCGGACAAGGATAAACCAATGACAAGAGAGAACTTTGCACCACTTTAGTTTTAACTAACGATGCAACAGCATAAATATGGGACTGGATTGTTGCCTACAGTGTAATGGTTCCAATCTAGGTCATGACCTTTGGGAAAAATTGTTCAAGGCAAGACTGATGAATCATTGCATCAGAAACAGAATGAAGTATGAACTTGACAATGAGTGAGCCGGTTTAAAGGTAATTGTTCTTTAAGGGATAAAAAGTAGGAAACAACTGAGGTAATATAGAATTATAGTCTCTGGTCAACAAACAAGGGAGAAAATGGTGTTTATCTGTGCTCCGTTCTGACTGGGCTGAGGTTAAGCTGACACGTGGCCGCCTGAAAATATGTGCACGTAAACTAGATTGAAAGTGTGTTTTGTAAAAAGAATATGCAATACAATGAGAGAAGGTCATGGAGTTCATGACGGAAGAAACATGCACAAGGCAAACGAACATTGTCAGTTTCTTTGAGATGCATGAAATTCACAAGATTTTAAGAGCATATTTTCTATCTGGAGTTCTATGGATGGCAATGCTGTGCATTTCTCTGCATAAGCATCACAAATATCATGCCCCCCCCCCCCCTCTTAAGGTGTACTGTGGCTACAAAGACCAAAGTGGTGAGCAAACTGTTGCGTACACCCTTCATTTCCCTCGAACTGGTGGTTTCATTGTTTCTGAAGATAATACACTGAGGCAGGATAATAGCCACTTCCCCCACACCAACATGCTGTCATTCAGTTCTGCCAGCTTTTTTCCCCCAAAGACAAAGACAGAGAAGGCCTACCTCATGTAGAAAGGAGATATTGGCCTCTCTTCTTCATGAGCACTGAAATATAAAAACAAGTACAGATAATTTGTTGCACCATTTAGTTATTAAGAACCCCCCCCCCCACACACACACTAAATGTCACTAGGGCACAAAGGTTGGCTTTTGTCTGCAGAATAATAGTGCACTGGTACAGATCAGGGAGCTTTGTGGAGCTTGTCTGTTGTAATTATAATGAACCGAAAGAGAAATGGGTTCTGATCGTGAACATAGGCATGCTGCTGCCACGGTGTGCATGCCAGTTACACACGATGACATTATGTAATAGAAAAGAAGAAGAACTCCTTCAGGCTGGGGGGGGGGAGAATCAGGTTGTTTCCCCTCAGCAAGCTCAAAACAGAGGATTTGGGTTTCAATACAAGCGGGAATCAAAACCGGTCAACATTCGCAAATGTCAAATGTCCTCTCAAATATCATGACGTATGTACCTGTGTCCATACAATGTCAACCCCCCCCCCCCACACACACACACACCTACATACACCTATGATCAAGACTTGTGTTGCCGTCTGGCGAGTGTATTGCCTCATGGCCGTCAGGTATTGCGAAAGAGGAAATCCTGCTTACCCACTACCTTACTGAAGGGATAATGAGCGGCTTTGTAGGGGTAACGGGGAAAAGGCCTTATCCCGCCGAGATGAATGGAAAAATACCAATTACGCTTTGGTAAATCTGGACGCGCTCCACTTTGGCTACATTTTTAAAATGTGTAGACAAAGGTAGTCTGGTTCAGCCGGTGCCAGCCGCCGTTCCAGGAACATTTGGGCAGGGTCTTTCTTTTTTCCCCTGCAACCCTTACTGGAATTTTCCAAACTCACCTCTTCGGCATGAAACAACATTCTCTTTTGTGTAATGGAGTTAAGTTCTAAGTTACTATTAAACCTCTGAAAGCAGATTTGGAGGAGCCAACAGTTCCTTGGTTCACCGAAGCTATGTGTGATCAGTTATTGAGCTGTTTTGCTATTTACGTCACTGATTCACAGCCAAAATCCAGAGTTTCATTGGCTCTAATATCCTCAGATTTTAACTTTCTTAGAATATATTAGTACAAAATGTCTTGCGGCCACAGAATAACGTATTTGTTGGCCAAGCCTGGCTAACCTATACTTGGCATATACTCATTCCAGCAGACAACAACAAAGAATACAGAGCAAAGAAACAAAGGCACAGAAAGTCCTGCTCGGATTAGGATTAAAACATGCACACATTTTGTTTTCCACCCATTACCACAAAGGTAAAGGTAAAGCACCATTGCATCTGATTGAAGTTAGCTGTGGTTAAAGGATTACTTTTGGGGTGTCATTTTTTTTGATGTTTGGAATAAAATCTGTGGAATCAGGCCTTTATAATGATGGATGAGACTTCCTGACAGGAGGACAGCAAAACCATTATACCCACGGGGGAACCTTCACTCACACCACACTGCAAAGTTCCTCATTCCGTCCTACTCCCAATGGGTTTTTTTTTAGAAACCCACTGCTTACATCACAAGAGTCAGCGAACCATGGCAACCGCACACAAAAACCAGCATCCCCTTTACGCCACTCGGCAACGCTGAGCGCATAGTAAGTTGACACGATGCTGCTGCGTTGGCTCCTGTCACGGTACCTGTGTGTCTCCATGAGAGCAGTTGGAAACAGTAAATTAATTACTCATCATGTAGTCGTATTTATTATATAGCTTTTATTATTATTTTATTTTGTATTTTTTGCATACACACTCAACCTTGATCTGTTCCTCACTACAATGCTTTTTAAAATATTCAATAGGCCCACCAGAAACTGCTGGTGTCGATCAGCAAACACCAGTGAGTTCAGATTGCTGACGCACTTTACTGGAATACCGCGTCACACGCTCCATTTATCAGTCATCCAACGCGACCTGACAGGGAGAACCTGATAATTTATGGGTGTCGGGGGGGGGGGGGGGGGGGTCTATCGGTATTACTTTCTTACTTCTTATGTCCTTTAAATAACTTGGCCTGGTGAAATTTCCTATTAAGTTTACAGGTATGAGTGAGACCGAATTGTTTCGTACGTGTCATCCTAAACTTGTATGTAAGGTGTTAATGGCATATTTTAAAGGACTGATTCATGTCACACTAAAGGTCACAGGTCGCAGGAGAAGCCAGAACATCATCATCATCATCATTTCTCCCCCTCAGGGCTTCAACATTACACCTCTAACATACACTATTTACCTGAACATTATATTTAGTAGTTTTTCACACCTAAACAAATTTTGCTTTTGGCTCATTGGAAACTGAATAGTGATTAAAAATAAAAAAAAAACATAACTGAAAATATAAACCAGTTTGCATTTCCAGCCACAATGTTCACGTGTGATTGCAGACAAGGTGAAAGACAGTCCAGTCGTCGGTCGAAGCAACAACAGACACAGCTGTAGCCTTGCTATTCCAGTACGGGACACTCGAAACCGAGCGGTTCCCGTTTCAGCTTCTTATAATAGTGTTACTTGGGAGCCAACGGCGTACAGCCATCCTGACTGGGCTTAAGATCTCAGATGGATTTTTCACCCTTACCCTGCTGTGGCAGCTCCTTGCTTACGCAAACAGACGTCAGAACCAATTTAACCTTGCTATTAAGCCCCCCCCCCCCCCCCCCACCATCCCAAGCACCAACGTGTTAGTTTAGAGGCTTAAAAAAAATGCATGCAGGGTCAGTAAAATTAATATTATACCAAACTAACCTGCATCGGGCCTCCACGCTGCCAGGACGGCTGACGTCATCTCGGCTGAGCTTTGAGGTTTTGTCCAGGTTACCGTGGTGAGCTGACGGGACAGGAGCCGTCTCCATGGCCTCTGGACTGGGACTCCTCACCCGGGAGGCCAGAGGCAAAACTACCGGGATGGACAGGGATCTGGCATAGGCCGTCCCAGCAGAGCGGCAGGGCTCGACAACTTCTCCAGTCACGTCGTCCCTCTTTGCTTTCCTTACCTGTTAGAAAAGAGAGACCGGCAACAGGTGAGTGGCCTCGCGTTGAGAAACACGAGAAAGCGCGAGACGTAAATAATTCACAATCAGGCTCATCACACAACCACGGACAGAGAAATGCACTTTGAGCCGAATCTCAAGTTACTATAAAACATGCATTCAGGGCTCATCTGAGGAGAAGCAATTCAACTCTTACCGTGTTCACCCTGAGTGGGTACAAACGGCGTGAACCCCCAACTGTTGTGTAGGAGAAGAATCTTAATCTGACTACCGCCACGCTGCCAAAATACATTTTTACTGAGTTTCAACCAAGGAACCCTGAGAGAAGCAACAAATAATGCGCCACAGATACGTCCCTTAGTGTATATATAGACAGAGATAGTCGGTTGGATGTGAGAATATCAAATGGGTCTGACGTCAGTAGCTAATGATCAAAAACAACCAATGCTAAAAGCCGGCTCGGCTCTAGATAAATGTCTCGCAGCTCGTCTGAAAGGCTTGGGCTGTTTTCCTTTACACCAATTACTACAGCAGTACATTTCCACTCGGGTTCCAGCTTGATGGATTGTCGTAAAATCTATAGACTCTGCTTCCATTTAGTCCATCGATGTACATAATGGGAGCATGGTTGGGATGACATCAGCCTCACAGGCTTCACTAACTAGCTCCGGTATGGATCCGTGCCTCCGGGATGTGCAGTTGAAACATGAAAAAACCTGAATGAGGTGATTCACTTGTGATAACGTCATCTCGTTCAGTCTGTGTTGCTTTTCTGTTTGCCTGCTTTTAGTTTTAGGTCACCCCGGCTCACTTTATATTGTTATAACCACCTCGCCCCACGGAAGTCACATGGAAGCTAAAACGCACCCCGTAGGTCAGCCTCAATAACGTTCACGCATGGGCCCCACCGTGCTGCCTCCATGCCTGGTTCTCAGTTTCTGTCTAGGCATTAAAAAAAAAAGGACTCAAACAGAGCAACAACATGTTGGCGCTAAATGGGCCAGATGGCAAAGAAGCCTGACAGACCAAAATGAGGGTATGACCTTGTTTTATCAATGATGGATTACCCAGTAGTACCAATAACACATCAAAAACACTGCGAAGCCCTCGCCAAATTAAACACCAGAAAATTAATATTTGACTTTTCCGTGCACGCTCTTCATCGTCTTTGCAATCTGAGCCGTCCTCGTCCTTTGCTGCTTTCCACGAACTTTTAAAACTTTATGTCTGACATAAAAGTGTGTTGGTAATTATGGATGAACGACCGGAGATCCCGCCGGAAGCTGTGTTTATCTGAGCGAGCCTCAAGGCCATGCCTGCACCGAATCCGACCTTGACAGAGTCGAGGCTCCGACAGCAGCCTTTGGGAAACGCTGTAAAAGTTAATTAAAAATGGTGATTATTTGCCTGGTAAATTAAAGGTCGAGCCCTTTGGAGCAGCATTTTCTTTTTGTACAGCGAGTGTGGCTTTTCAGTTCTTTCTTCTTTTGTAGCCTCAGCGTTTGGATATTTGAGCTAATTGTTGCTAAACAAAGGACTCTTGATGGCGGTATATTAGCTCGCTGCTCTTGGCTGCTGTTCTGACGCTGGCACTGGGTTTCGGCTCGGCGCTCTGGGAACCAGTAGCAGCAATGTGTCCACACACATTCCAACATTCAGTCGCGTCCTTGTTTAAGCAAATGCTGACATGTTTTGTCTACATTTCATGTTCTCGTTGGAACATTATCAGCTATTATTTGACTGCACTAGCTCAGAATTTGTTGGAATTAATTTTCCATGATCAGCTTATGGCTAATCAATTGAAAGCTACTATGGACCGAATGTGCTGCCAGGGCAATGTTCAAAGCAAGGCCAGGTAAGTAGTTTTAGCTCCTCACCCCGGAGCTATCGTCATAGAAATGCCTCATTTTATAGCCATTTGATCACATTTGCAAATATAAATGTGTCTAATTTTGTGTTCTTGCGAAAGCAAACTTAACTTCAAAACAGAATGACCTAAAATAAAACCGCACCCAGAACTCTGCCACCCCACAGTTGTAAGAGAATAAAAAAAAAGCTTTATTACCCCCTAACTACAAAAGAACCGTGCTGTTGTTTCCTCTGCAGATTGTCTTTATCAAATCACATCATGTGACTGAGCAGCGAGGCCATCTGAGAGGCAGAGGCCTACAGATAAGCAAGCAGGATGTACTCACTGGAACAGTGACAAATAATTATACTGTGAACGATTAGGCCACACCATTTAAAGGAAAACCATTTATTACAGGAATAATGAAAGTAATAAACTGTTATTTATGTACCTTCCGTTTCCTCGTCCCCTGCCCTGGAGACTCAGTGGAGCATTTCTGCAGAGGTTCTTCATTTTGTGGTGGGGTTTTCAGTCCAGCCTTCGGAAATGTAGAAAGGAGAAAATGACTACATTTAAAATGCATTCAAACATTATATTTAAAACAGTTAAATATACAAGAATGCAGTTAATGGCATTTAAAAACACCAAATGCATCAACAGGTTGTGAATCAAGACAGCCGCCCTCAGAGGAGTCGCTCATGCAGGGCATTATAATGTAAGATCAATAGTTAAAATCAACTTTACCTCGACATTATATAAGATTACATTTGTAAACCAACCTCCAATAGACGAGGTCACGGGAAATGCATGAGGTAGATGAGCACAAGTTGTGATTCTAACAGGTACGGATCTATTTCTTATAAACATTAGTATCTGGTGTTCCTCTGAGCATGCAGCACCTTGACAACAATAAGGGTTGAACGCTCCACTGTGCGGTCGTCTCCGTCCCCATCGGTCCCAAATATGCTGCTGTAGTCCTCGATGAGCTTGACCATGATCTTGTTACAGATATTTTGGTCTTTCATTGCTTCGGAACCAGGAGCCACGCTGGAGAAGAGGGAGAAGGGAAAGGTTTCGATTGTAGTAAAACTGGTTAGGATGTTGTTATTAAACGTTTTAATTTTCTTCTTTTCATTTTGAAGAAATGCGCTAATGTCTATAATACATTTGGGGCTGCAATCAAAAGTTGTTCATCAGCGGATCGACTTTATTAAGAAAGCAAAGAATACGTTGTCCGATCCACAGGACGGCTTCACGAGATGGACAGTGAGCTGCCGACCTCGACTTAAATCCTCTAACACAGATAATAAAGAGGACAGACATGCGGTATGAGAGAGATTCCACTGGGGTTTCACGTCTCTGGTCCATCTATTGAGATCTGATCTGTGTAACGGGTCGCGCTTCCCGGCCCGAGCGCCCCAGTCTGTCAGCCGTATAGGCCAAGATGTACGAAATGATGTGACACTCAGTAGGCACATCATAAATAGAATAGTGAGGACAGGGACACTTAACGCAGCAGCTGCAGGAAGACTCAAGAGCGTGGGATATATCATTTAATTATGAACGTCACAAAACACTTTAACATCCTCTGTTTCCTATGTCACATGACATTTACTTCAAAATTGCTCAATGAGTGTTCTTAACCTATCGCGCGTGACGTTTTTATTAACACACAAAGCGCGTGTTGACACTTAAAGCGCATTTATGAGCAATTAAATGTAACGTATCCATCACAAACAGCTTTTAACTTGTCGTGATCTCGTCCTCACTAAGTGCAGTACACCGCCACCTGCTGGCCAAATCAGAGAACACTAGTGTTTCTGAACATTTGGTGTAAATTTTTAATCCTGAGTTATGGATAATTGCCTTACTGAGTCTGTTATAAAGGTCACATTAGCCATAGGCCTGCTCAGGTATATTAAATGAATGACTAATCGCTGATTTGACAAAAAAAACAAAATGGAAAAACAGGACTGGCCTTATAGTTACTTTGTCTCTAGGCTGTAGCGGGACTGACGAAAGCTGTCTTGCTGCCATTCAACGACTATAAATATGTTTAGTAAATTTTCCAGCCAAGGCCACAAACGTCCCAAACTTTCAGGAATGTAATATTTTTCAAAGTTGGGAATAGGAGGTCCTGGACTAGCATTGCTCCGCTGAGCATGCCGCTTCCTTTGCCCTTGATTGCGAATCATCACGATAAATGCCAGACTGAGGCATTCATTTAATCCACCATAATTGCAAATTGGATTTAGTGTGATCATAATATAAGGTGCCGTTACCTTTGGCTGTTCAAAATGACGATACACGGAGATTTAGACGCATGCACATTTATCTTCCATTTTCTTGGATGGGGCCGGGGACAGAGGGCGATGAGTGGAATATTTTTTCGTTGCTCGTTATCTACTGTGTTTGCTAACACGTCAATTTAAAAATATCAATCGCTGAAAATACAGCACGTCATTGCTGTGTTCCCGGATTGTTGCTGCATCCCAAAACAGGCCATGAGGTCACACAATGCAGCTTGAACTGTATCTGCAGTAGCATGCTGGACCTCAGGACAGCTACCTGACACACAAACGGAACCACTTTAGATAAGATCCAACTCACTGAAAGACACTGGGCCCCAACACGGTGGCCAGGTTGGGGGCAGTCATGAGGTTTTCTTTGTGGCTGCCCTCGACAAGGGTGAGGAAGTGGCAGAGGTAGCGGAGGAGGCTGAGGTGGATGTCTGGGAGTTGATGGAGCAGATCTCTCGTGTCCAGACAAGAGACATCATCACCACACTCTACAGATACAAAAACAAGATGTCAGACATGGCGACATTCAAATCCTGGACGCCTGCGCGAGGTCGTAGCTGCATCCACCTGCGACCTGTAACATCTAATCTTTTGTTGTGGTAACCGGCGATACGTGAGCATTAGAGCGAGAGCTTGAAAATATGTTGATGCTATTAGCTGGGGTAGATAATTGGGTCAGAGCTGGATAAACGGATATGGCCGCTGATCCCAAATGAACAAGTGACGCAAATGTTCTGCGCTCGTGTCCATGTGATTTGTGTGCACAGCGAGTCTGTGCAAATAGGGCAAATAGGGAATTGTGTGTGTGTGTGTGTGTGTGTGGGGGGGGGGGGGGGGGGGGCTGTTGCCGCTGCCATTGATGCAGACTAGCAAAGATTAGACGTGTTTGTGCACGTGTGTCACGTACACGCTGAAGTTGTTTTGTACAAACTCACTTAACGGAACATATAGAAGAGCAACGTCTCACAATTTACACGCACGCAGAGATCAGGTTCACAAACAGGACGAGCGTCGGAAAACAGGGCAAGAAAGGAGCAGGAACCCAAAGAGAACAAATGTTCGGAAATAGAGAGGCTGAAATAGGTTTAAACCTCCAGTTCAGAACATCAACTGGTGGGGGAAATGGGACATCTACAGCAGCTGGCGTTACCTTGGTAAAGAAGTATCAGCGCCTGCTGGACCGTTGAGTCCACCAGACCTTCTGGCAGCTCCCTGAGGTACCGCTTGAGCAAGCTGGCCACCGAACACGCATCAGATTCAGAGAGAAGGTCCGCGTGCTCGCCGCTCTCCAAGCGCTGCTTCAGGGTCTCCACAGCTCGCACATTCCCATTCACTCTGAACAGACCCTCCTGATGCAAAGCTGAGAGGCAATGACAACAAAAGCACTGCGCATTAGAGGAGTGCAGCGTACTGGATCCCTTAGATCCGGGCCTATAGAGCAGCACATGAAAAGGAAATGAAAATTTAGACACTCCAATAAATCACAATTACCCCCCCCCCCCCTCTGTAAAGGCATTTCAGTCCTAGTATAATTTAAGAATATTAAACTCATTAATCTATTTCCTCTACATGTTTCTACTGCGTCATGAAATAAATGTTTATTATTTAGGTTATGGAGGAAACACTAAAAACATATATTGTAAAATCAGCTTTTCCTCTGCAGCCACTTAATTTGATGGAACGCTTGACAGGGGCGTAGTGGTTAGCGCTGTCACCTAACAGCAAGAAGGTACCGGGTTCAAATCCTATCTGTGCAGAGTTTGTACGTTCTCCCCGTGAGTGTTCTATCACTACTTGCTAATGCTAATTAATAAAAGGCCAGATCACACAGTGTTGAAGGATGTGAAGAAGAAAAAAAGTGACCCATGCACAAAGTTTCATCAACATCCATGCGCAACAGGCAGTATCATAAAAGCCTCTGTTACACTTTCAGAACCCATGCAGGGGGACTTTTACTTGCTAACACTGACATCTTCTGGTCAAATAGAACCTCTGCACCCAAAAGTCCTAAAGCACGCCCAATGATTCCATACAGGTTCAAATAATGATCCAAGCCTCTACCTGTCTTGTCTTTTTGTCTTCTCTTCTAAAAAGCTGAATTTTTCTGATTATTATGTATAATGATGTTCCTGTTATCAAAAATAAAAGATGCAAACTGTAGAGGTTTATTTGTTTTGAGGAAGCATGTGAGGTGAAATGTCTACAGCTGGTCGCATTTATGACACGCAATATATTATAAAAGGCCATTCGTCTAATGGTTTGGAATAATGTAAATGAATGGAAACAAATGGAAGCCACTCATCCATGATTTTCCCTACCATGCTGGCGAAGATGCTCCACCATTCTCCGCAACACCAGAGGAACGCCATCCTCCAGCAGGCCCCTCTCCTGCAGCTCAAACAGGGACGCTCCGAACAGCTTGGCGTGCTTGACAGTCCTCGGCCTCAGCATGGGTATCTGCACCATCTTCTTCATGTCTTCTTTAACCAGCACTGCCGTCTCGTTGTGCTGCAGGGAGGGGAGCCCAGAGGGTTAGGGTCAGCAAGCCAGCCGGGCACGGAGGGTAGCGCTGGAGCCGGCATCAGGTCAGACACCATGGAGGCGATTATTCTCAGAGGGAGCCTCTCCGTGTGTTCCACGAACTGAAAGATGCGAGTGAGTGCTGGATGCGTCTCTGTGGAGTCTATACGGCACATCCTCCCGTCAGAGAACACGGTGTGCTCAGAGCTGAGAGCACTGCACCGTGTTGCTACGACAAATATCAGGTTACCGCGCAACACCTTGGGTCAAAGGCCCTCCGGCACAAATAGACGTACTCATGTGGACACATATCTGGTTTCAAACTATGTATACATATATATTACCACGTTGTGTCGGCATATTTATTTTCCACCTGTGCTGCATCTCCTCATTGTACACATCCTGTATACCAGGAGGCCAGTCATATATTAATGTCTTCATTTAAGAGGGATTCGTTGTGTCTCATCTGGTAAGTGGTAAAAGCAAATAATGCCACATGCCGCCTCGCTCTACGTGCACACAGCGCATTGTGTGATTGAAACCCGTCTCACAGATGGTTACGGATCAGGACAGGCGCTCTGAAGCATTAATACGGCGTAGATCTGAGCAGCTCGCACAGGCAACGTGTTAATGGTGACCAGAAGTTGTTACATTTGTGATTCAGAATTCAATCTATTTACGGCCACAGTTTTGGTTTGATGATCCTTTTCTCATTACAATAAACTTTACTTTTATGTGAAGAATAAAGGGAAACACTTCCTGCTGGTGTCCATTTGCTTCTATTGTTCCCCGTCACCCCCCCCCCCCCCCTGCTGTGATTAGCCCCAATAATCTGCATCTCTGCCCCCCCCCCCAACCTTAAACTATTCTCACCCCATGTTTTCTGTCAGTGAGACAGAATCCTGTTGTCACAGGCATTTTGAAAGCTTCTGCCCAAAAATATGTGAACCGTATGAACTGTAAACACACAAGGCCATTCTCGTGTCTTCAGCCTGGATCATCAGGAGGCCAGCAAGCCCAAGCATGTGTCCTCCTTCCTCCTTCCTCATCCTCACCCCCCACCCCACCCTCTCCTTTTCCTTGAGTCTGAAGTTGTCCCTATGTGGGTGGCCGAAACCGGAGGCAACAGCTGCTCAGCTAAAAGGAACTACAGCTAAGAACGTGCAGTTTCTCTCGTCTTCTTTTGGAAAATTACCTCATCGAGGCACTGGAAAAAATGTTGCCTGGAAAATCCTGGCAAACATGAAGCTTAGTTTATGCATTTAGACTTTATGTTCCCTTTAGGAGGGCAGAATTAAAGCTGTGTCATCCAGGAAGGGCTCCCCGTCCTCAGTTTGGGACCAGAAGGAAAAGTATAAGCGTGACGGTGGGAGTTTAAAGTTTAAAGCTTTAAAGTCAGGATTTTAAAATGTCCCATTTGTCTCCAAGAACATTGAACACACGGCACAGTCCCGTTATGCATTCTTCAGCCCTTAATCACAGGTTGAATGGGAAG
Organism: Brachionichthys hirsutus; assembly: GCF_040956055.1. NCBI lineage: Eukaryota > Metazoa > Chordata > Actinopteri > Lophiiformes > Brachionichthyidae > Brachionichthys > Brachionichthys hirsutus. The sequence goes on from NW_027180397.1 coordinate 131,704, forward strand.
GCTTTGTTGCTTCTACTCACACAGATGGTAAGAGCTCCTGCCCCCATTCTTCCACAGAAATAAGCGCCTGCGGAGGCAAAGATGAGGAGGGCAATTTGCTGCAGTCTTTCCTCCTCCTCCTCCTCCTCTCCTCACTTTTAGATTTTCCCCCTCTGGTGGGAATCCCTTCCACCTCAAAATGTGCCATCCAAGAAAAGAAAAGAATACTCTAAACACAGATAGTCACACCGTGAGGAAATGCTGGAAGTCCCGGCAGGCTATCCAAACTTCAGAGCACAGATTGGGGCCTGCCTCTTTCCCTTCCTCCCTCTTCATTCCCCTCTCTCCTCCTCGTCTGAAATCTGAGCCGCACGCTCTCATTGGCTGAACCGCCTGGTCACGTGATTAAGGGGTTAGAAGCCAAATCCTTATCATTTGTAATACATTATAATAGTAATTATATTGTAATTACATACTATCTTTACAGTTTTTATAATCATAAAAAAAAACTAGATTTAGTTGCGATAAAGAGTTTAATAGAATAACGCGATGTAAAATCAAAACTTTCAACTCATTTCAACAACTACAAGTTTTATTGCAAGGCCTTTGTTGCGATCGTTTCTTTAACTCGCTCACTCTAAATATTAAATATTTAGTATTGAATACATCTTCTGAGTTCAGATGTATAGGTTAACATAAAACTTTAAACAATAATCAGAGAGATAAACCTGATTCTGAGCACTAACTAAAAAAGCTGCAATGATTTTTTTTTTCTGTATGAAAATGAGAAAAAAATAATAATTAATAACAATAAACACTGTTTAAATCTTTATTTTAAGATATAGGGATTATTTGGTTTTGCCAAATCGTAAAGAAGGTAGAGGACTTCAGGTAACTCGGGGCAACACTGCAGTGATGGAGAATGTGGAAAGGAAGTGAAGAATCGTGTGCAGGTGGGCTGGAACAGGTGGGGGAAAGTATGAGGTGTGCTCTGTGATAGGAGAGTGAGGTGGAGAACATTGATTTGCTGTGGCAACCCGTCACGGGATAAGCCGAAAGTAGAGCAGTAGATTATTTGGTTTTGCCACTTTCATATATAAACTTCTTGATGTTGTTGCTGATCCAGGTGCTGAAGGCGGAGACGCGGGTGAATACAGAAGGCTTCTTATCTCTGATGCAACCTCGAGGCACAAAGCTGACAATGCCGTGCACCTCCCAAGGCGTGGAGGCAGGAATCGAGCACGCAAACGGACCCCCAGAGTCACCCTGTGGAAGACATCACCGTAATGTGGAAAATGCAAAGACCAGTCTGTCCTGGAATCTATGAAGGTAAACCTTTATGGAAAATCTTACAAATCTGTCATGAGAGAGGCAACTGGCTTCTGTGCCATTATGAAACTCATTCTTTCTACAGGCATGCTTGCACATTCTGGTAATCAAGTAATGGTCCTGTCTTCTCTTTGCCGAATTAGGCCTGAGAACTGGACAGAATCTCGCTGTCAAGGCTGAATGATCACAAACAAAATGTTTACACGGGTGTTACATAAGAGAACCCCGATCATAGGAGGCCAGAACACTTATGTAACACGTCCTCAAAGCTACCGAATGGTGCCGCTCTTGTCTACGATGCACCAAGGCATATTAGACATATTAAACTCACCTGGCAGGCTGACTTGAGCTCATCTGGAGACTCGTAGCCGGCGCAGATCATGGACGGCCTGACGCTGTCCCACCAGTAAGCAGGTTTGCCGCAGGTCTTGAAGTCGATAACAGGAAGGGCTGCTTGATTTAACTTCTTAGACGCTACGGGGCTAGGATTACCTAAAATACATGGAAAAGTACAAGTTTATATCGTCGCACGCATTTCCACCCCACTGAACTCAACTTTTCTCCGGAATAGTTCAAAGGAAGACACAAACGCACCTTTCTCGTCTCCCCATCCGGTGACAAAGCAAGGCATCCCGGCAGGAAGCAAGACCCCGGGTTTGGGCAGACAGATGGGGCCGATGGCCCACGTCATATTGACGGGCTCCGCCAGATGCACCAGGGCTATGTCATTGCTGAAGTCAGCGCGATCCGCCTCGTAGACGAATCTCTCGTGGAGGATGATGCCGTCCACTCTGTAGCATTCCTCAGCTGAGGGAACGTCCACGGAGGAATTCATGTGGTGCTTCCCCAAACACATGCGCCACATGGAGGATTTATTCGTATACCTATAGGAAAGCAGGTAACAGCCTGAAGCACTGCAGTGAGATCGAAACGGGCCGCAGACGTGAGCGTTATTCTGTCGTTCACTTTCTGTGTTTTCATCTTACGCCTCGAAGCAGTGAGCGGCGGTGAGAATCCATTCCTTGTGAATCAGAGAACCTCCACAAACATGCGTGTGAGGTATGACAGGGATTGGTGAATACTGGGGAAGAGAAATGACTTTGCTAAAAAATAAAATACTATTTTCAACAGGCACAAAGAGAAACAGGCGTCGGCTTGTACCTGCATGGAGACTTGCCAGGGCCAAGAGTGGGGGGTTGCCTCTACCCCGTTAACAACCCTTGTGGTGGCATTACTGGGTGCCGTTGCAGGTGTTCCGCAATTTACCGGCCAGTCTGGGAGGGGAGAAAACATCAACGGAAATGATCTATCAATAAGCCCCCCATCTGCCAACAGTGATTCAACCTGTATTTGTACGGGTATAACTTAAATAACAGAAATCGGGTGGTTCCAGCTCATTTTTGGACGCTTGATCTTCTGTCATGTGACAGGAGTGAGACAAGTAAAGTTTTTGTTTTTGCTTTTTTTTTTTTTTAGATCACAGAGCTGCTACGACTTTTGTAAAGAGTGCTTTCACCGATTGTGATGTTATCCCATGGATTAGGAGGTGGAGGAGGTAAAGTCGGAACAACGCCGGCATCGGAACGCCAGTAACCACGAAATCCTCGCTGCTGATTGTCCGAGTTACTCAGGAAGCGAATGACAACCGAGTTGGTGGACAGGTGAGTGTCGGGTGGAAGAGCAAAGCCGCAAAACCGTCCTGCAAAAAAACAACGAGAGAGTTTTTTTCCCCAATTGCGTTGTAAACTGGTAATTGGGAAATACTCTGAAATCCAGAATGTAATGCATCACAACCTACCCAGTGATGCCATGAATGTTCCATCAAAGATCTCCACATAGTCCACACAGCCTCCAAGCACATTTGTAGCTTGCAGCTCAAAGTGAGTGAAGACGACATCGATGGATTTTGCAGAAGGAATGGCGATGCGCCACGTACACACAGCCTGGGCTCGGTAGTCGCTGGGCCAGTGAGGAGAGGCGATCTCGCCCTGATCGCTGCTGAAGCTCCCTCCACAAGGAGCTGGGTGTGAAGACGAAAGCACCGTGAGATACCATGCCAGGATGTGAATGATGAACGTTCCCCGTTTGCTCCAGTCTTACCCTCCGCAGGGTCCGCTGCCCTCCACGTGGCCATGAAGCCGGTGTCCACCACCAAGCCATTGGACGAGAACCTGACATGGAGCGTGTTTCCATCGCTCACCAGGTCTTTAGGGGGCAAATGACTGCAGTGTGTGCCTGAGCAGAAATGAACACAAGCAGCTGGATGGCTTTTCCATCTTATAAACAGCACGTCTAATATATATTCAGCACATCTTTATTCCAAACTTTTTGTTGTAAAAATTCAAGGTTGCAAGGCAAGAGATTTCATTGAACAGAGAAGGCGTGAAGCGAACTTCACCTGGAAGTATGTTTTTAATGTCCTTTAACTAAATCTTTAATTACTTATTTAATCCTCTTGACTAACTTTCAAAACTAATTAAAACTTGAGGAAGATTTGTTTTTATTTGTCCAACTTGTGCTTGTTGGTTTAAGAATTATTATTTTTTCTTTACTTCAGATCTTCTCAAATGTGATATTCCTTATTACAAACACACCTGTCCTACGTAGTGTGAATGTCGCCCAGGTGAGTTTTGAAGTTTACTGCAGTCATGTCACTCACACATTAGAACTGCTCCAGCGTTTGAGGGGGGGGGGGGGTTATTAAAAGGCAGTTGTTAACATACCTAGACTCCCTATCCTGTCGGTGAGACTGACTTTGTCATTCAAGCATAGCAGAGTCTCCTCCAGGGAGAAGCTGCGGAAATGGAGATGGACTAGTTTGCCAGCGGGCACATGGATATTCCACTGGCATTTGGCATTGTTGCTGTAGCTGCCGGGGTAACCCATAGACGACACATTTCCTTCTGTGCCAGTCAAGTCCTTTGCCCCGCCACAGCCAGATGCTACGCGGGACAGAGAAGGACAGAGGGTGAAAAGCGGGCAAGAAATTCTCTGAAGCATAGTTTGGTTTTGGAGCAAAAATGGGTCCGTTTAGACCGGCTGGATTCATACTGTGCTCATTGTAGAGGCTCCTGCGGATGGCATTTTCAATCCAGGGGAGGTAGGCAGAGGAGCGCGTGAACACGGAGGGTTTCTTATTCATAATGCATCCAATAGGGCCGAAGCTGGTTATACCGTGAACCTCCCAGAGACTACCAGGAGCATCCTGACACACCAGAGGACCTCCTGAATCCCCCTGTGAAAGTCAGGAATCAGCATGTGAGGAATCATCATCACATTATTGAACGCCGTGCACGTTAGTACGGTGTTAGGGGGGGGGGGGGGGGGTCTCTTTTACCTGGCAGACAGACTTGAGCTCATCAGGAAGGGTGTAACCGCAACAGATCATAGAAGTCTTGACCTGGAACCACCAGTAATCCATCCTCTTGCAGGTTTCATATGGCACAACAGGAAGGGCGACCTGATTAAGGGCCTCGGCAACTTTAGCATTTGTTGAATTCCCTGGCGCATGAAAGACAGTTTAGAAAAATCTAGAAACTGTTCATCAACACCGGACGCACCTGCATATTATGTCCAGCAGAAGGCGAGCAAGGTACATTATAGCAACAAATACCGTATGTAGGGGACAAAGGTGTGCTACTGGTAGGTGGGTGCATTGTATACGTTTAATATATGTGTGTTACTGAATATAGATTACCGGTCTCATCTCCCCAGCCGGTGGCGTAGCACTTCCTGCCCCCAGGAAGCACTTCCTCCTTGGACGGAAGGCAGGCGAATGAGATCTCTGGGCTCGGTTCCACGTCTCCATCCAACTGGACCAGGGCGATGTCGAACTCCACGGTGGGCACTGTGGGATACTTGAATCCCTCGTGGCGATAGATACCAGCCACGTTGAGGCAGCGCTCGCTCGGCTCCGTGTAAGTCAGGTTGTGTTTGCCCAGGCACATGCGCCAACGTTGCAGCTCATCGGCGTATCTGGGTAAGGCATCAGCAGGTGAATAAATAACCACGTCTCAGTCGGCATACCTTAGGGTCCTTTCACACTGTGCCAAGAGGACTCTGTTCGATTGGGAGCAAACGGTTGCATTTATAATTAGTTGAAAGGTCGCTGCAACCGCATCCCTGAAACTGACAGGACACTGGTGTGAACAGGGTATAATGGGAACACCAAAACTACTTGGGCTCGTCACTGTTTCTGCAAGCCATTTCCATCCAAAAAAGCACTTTGAGCCAGGGATTGCTCTTGCACTATAATAAACCTGAGGAGGTAAAGGCGCACACACACACACACACACACACACACCCAATGACTGCCTTCTACGTTTAAACAAATGAATAACATAGGCTTTAACCTCATGAAGCAGTGCGCTGCTGTAAGCACCCAGTTCTTATGGATCAGAGTTCCCCCGCAAGTATGGAGAAATGTGGGCTCTGGATAACTGGGTGGCCAAACCTGCAAGGGACACGCACCGTATATTTTATACTAGTATAATTGAATACATAGAATTTCAGAGCATATGCCCCTGCAGTATGTAAATGAACCCTAACCCCAAGAGACATGCAATGGTTGCTCACCTGCATGGACACTTGCCAGGGCCAGGAGTGAGGCTTGGCGCTCTCTCCGTTCACAATGCGTGAAGTAACAACAGGAGGAATGGCTGGTGTTCCGCATGTCGGCCAGTCTAAAACAACGACAATATAGCAGAAAAAGCATTGTGATCAATCACATGTGTTGTTGCCTGTGCACGTATGGACTCGTTTGTGGATTGTTTGCATGTCAACAAACCTGAATATACAGTACACATCTGCAACTAACAGATAAACCCTCGTGTTGCAGGGAAGGTTTTCAATCACAGGCTGGCTGTGTTCTGATTTTTGCCTCCTCCGATGAGTTTTATGTATTTTAGATGCATTTGTTTGTCAGCAAAATAACTATTTTTTAAAATTATTTTTCTCCTAACTTTGCATTCATCGTGTAAAATGATTTTCCTTCCACACTCGATCATTATGTTGATTGGCTGAAATTTCAGTTACAGGCCAAATATCACACAGCAGAATCAATTCTCATACGGATAGCTTTGGTTAACTGGAACACGGATTGGGCTTTATTCAATAAAAAGGGACTGCTGGGCTTTTGCAGATTTCTGCTCTCTACTGCGTGCTTGTCTTGTTTAAATTATTTTCTCGCTGGATTCCCCTGGCTACAGTAAAAATTCAGTGCATCTTCATAAACATGATACTGTCCTGCAGAAAACAACTAATACATCCTGAACTGGATGAGTAAAGCCATTATTTCCAGTCAAAACTCCCTGACATCAATGAATCAGTACAAATATAAATGTATTTTGGTCACCCAAGCACACTAAATGGTGCATTCTCTCCCTTCTTTGCTCGCTCTGTCATTCCTTCCTTCCATCCAACAGAGGACATTTCTGGTCAGAGCATGGGTGCAATTTTTTTTTTTTTTTTACCAGAAGCAGCAATGTCTATGTATGAAACTAAAAAAAAAGCTTTGAGCTGTTGGCTTGGCAGGAGCCCCCCCCCATCCCCACCCCGCCGGGGCTGATCGCTGCATGGTGAGGAATGCAGATCAGATAGTAGGGAAGGAAAGTGAAACACCTTGCACATATCTGTGCAGCAAGAACATGGGAGAGGGGAGCCTCGCAAAGGGGGGGAGGATGGGGGGCGGAGGGGCATGAATCAAATGATTGTAAGGCAGGCCTGGTTTGGATGCTGAACTGCTTTCAAATGAAGCATTATAAGTCAATCCGATCTACTAGCGCAGCTTTAAATGGACTTAGCATTGCAATGCAGACAGAGACCCCACCTATGGGTATGTCGTCCCAGGGGTTTGGCTTGGCGGGGGGCTCAGTGGGAGCAGGGAGACTGGAGTCCGTTGTCCAGTAGGCTCTGAACCCTTTGCCCTCGATGAACAAGTCTGTCTTGAAGCGAATCATCAGCCTCCTTCCTCTTGTCTTAATGACAGGAGGCTTCATCGTCCCACAGTAAGGACCTGAAATAAATAAAGTGGTACAGTTTACTCATTTGCGTCTCACTTTGGATAATAATACGAATGTCTGCCATGAATCAACAAACTTACCGTACTTTCTAATGAGCGTATCAGTCATACCGTTGATGTCGTACACCGTTAAGCTATCGGGGCATTTAAACGCCATGTCTCTGGGTCCTAGGTCAAAGTGGGTGAAACTCAATGTGATTTTTTTCCAAGGCGGTAGAGCAATGCTCCACATGCACGCAGCGTTAGCCTTGTAGCTCATAGGCCAGCTGTCGGACTTGATGACCCCTGTTTCCTCTGTGGAGGAAAAGCCACAGCCTTGGATTTCTGAAACGGGAAGAGGCAGCGATTGAGAAACCACATGAGATAGAAGATAGCAATTAGATAAATGCAGCCAAGCTGCAGTATCTCCATGTGAAAATAGAGATTGTTCAGAAATACATATAGACAGTCTGATCAAGATAAAGGGGAAGCAGATGCTCCACCATTTCCTCAATTTTTAACTCAATTAGTTTGTGCTGATGAGCAGTTTTTGGAACATTAAGTTCAGAGGAATATTGTGGGCAATAGTAAAAAGTAACTAATTAAATTTACTGAAACTATACTGTACTTAGGACAAGTTAAAGGATTAAGAACTTTTTATTAGTGTTACTTATTAGATTTCAGAGATAGAAATGTATTTATCCCGAGGGCAACACAGCTGCAGAACAAAGTAGTACATTGTGCAGATAAATACTGTACATAAAAAAAATAGAAAATCACCCGGAGAGCGCAGACCTCCGCCAAGCAGCTCATTCCCATGCTAATTTGATTTACACCGTCCACACGGTGATCTGGATCAAGCGGTTGTAAATTGTTCTTGGTATCTTTATACATCAACCATGAAAAGTAAAAGTGATTTTTCAATGGCCTTTGCCGTGACTTTGTATGTGTGACAGAGGACCGATATGTTTCGTGCCTAGTCTAAATAAGGTTTTGTGCTGTTTCAGCAGGTGTGAGTGTGTCCCCGTGCGGGTGTGCGTGGGTGTTTTTGTGTGTGTATGTCCTTGTTACCTGTGATATCCTCGGGGTACACGGCCTCCCATCTGGCAGAAAATCCTCGATCTGTGAGGCGGCTGTCGGACTGAAAGGTGACAAATATTGTCTCACCGCCACTAACCACCGTGGGAGGGATGGTGTAGCCACAGTGGGTGCCTGAGGATGAGGGAGAGGAAGGAAAACGTGGGTGTAAATAGAGGAGGTAGAGCCAGGGATGGGGGGGGGGGGGGGGGGTACACAGTTATACAAATCATGGGATGTTAATGAATTTTAATTCATTCTGGTGCTGCTAGGGCTCACCAAGCGTGCTGTAGCTGTCTGAGATGATCAGTTTGTCCTCTTCGCACTGTCCAGTCTCTGTTGTGATTGCCATGTCAGTGATCTGCAGTTTAACCAGGAACCCCTTGGCTACTGAGATCTTCCAAGAGCTGGTTAAATTGGCAGGATAAGAATTGGGGAATCCCACGGATTTGATCACTCCTTTTCGTCCAGTGACGATTACCGTACCGCCACTTCCTGCCCAATGAGAGCAGAGACAGCAAAGTTTAAAAAAAAAAAATATTCAAGGCTCATTATCTTAAAAAACAGCATCAAAGCATTAAGTACAGTCTGATGAAAGAAAAAAGTCTCTGAAGACCGGTAAAATAAAATGCAATAGACAACATGTTAACTGCAGAGATGCTTGACTGGTTGTGATCAAACATATCAGATGTATTGATAGAAACACACGATGAAGAGTATGTTGGCTTTTAAAGTAATTTGAAACAAGCTCGAGTTTGTGCCCAAGATGAGAAAGAACAGTGCTCACCGGGAGACGTAGGGGCAGGGGTCTGAATCGGGGTGGGTGCTGCGGTTGGAACAACAACAGGTGGCAAACTCGACTTGGTGAAAGTGGCTTTGAATCCGTTAGAAGTCAACGTGCTGTCCGATCTGAAACGGACCACAATTGTGTTCCCACTGGACTCCAATGGCTTCGGCATCTTCCCTCCGCAAAATTTACCTTTGATGGATTATTTGAAAAGAGTACAATAACAATATCAGACGCTTACAAACAGCACTATCCCCAAATTACTAATCAATGCTGGTTTAACAATGAAGTCTCTCCAGACAGACTTCGTTTCCAGAATGTCTGTCCGTTACACAGCTTCTAATTGAGCTCGTTTCTCATTCATGAAACCACTTAGTTTGCATTGCTAATGTTGCACAAGGTCCACAGTCTATTATGAAATCCCAACATTCCACTTTGCTGATGCGGGAAAATACACTGGAATAATTCAAAGCCTCGTTCATAGAAATACTATTTATTTTTTATTTCTAAAGGGAATTCATTCCCTCCTGGATTCCCGTCTGCATGCAGGGAACGTGCAAATGCCGAGCTCACCTACTGAAGAAGAGCCGGCCGTGTCGCCGTCATAGACCTGAACAAAGTCTCCACAGACCTCAGGGACCAGGTCAAAGGAAGTAAATGTCAGCCGAACCCTCTCGCCTTCAGGCACCGTGATGCGCCACTGATCCAGCACAGAAATAAGGTACAAGCACACACACACACCTTTTATTTGTACATGCACAGACTGCTTTCGTCATATGCAGCTGGTTCTTAAGGAGTAGTGCTTTTGACAGGGCGTTTATAACAGATAATAACTCTTCATGTCACACTTTGAGGAATCAATTCTGCTTCATGTTTGGACAGGTGACAATGCATGAAGCTAAAGCACAGCCAGGTGAGATCATGATGACGGCACGCACGAGTGCAGGAACAAACCGTCCGCCGAGCAGGAGAGGGACCCGAAACAGTTCACCTAGTACCTCCAAGACCAAAACCACGAACCGAAAGCTGCACAGAGCTAAAAAGGTTTAAAGGCAGCTCTTGGGTCGGGTGATAATCATCTTATAGGCATGCAGGATCCTCAGTGATGTATAGGTCCAAACGGTTAATAAATAGCAATGAATGTTATTGGTGAATTAAATGCACAGGACACTGTTCTATAGCCTAACATCATCAAGAAGATCCGGCGTCCTCGTTTGTGTGCCTGTACCTGGTACAACGCTCCGTTCGGGTACTTCTGTCCCGGGAAGCCGGGGGTCATCACATCTCCTCGGTCACCTTGGAGAAAGCCACCGGCTTCGGCTATTTCTATCAGCATGGATGGGAGGGAGGGCACTTCAGCTCCACAGACGACTCAAAGATACGTTAATACACTGCCACCTGCACGCACCCCATTACGCTCCCCTCCCCCCCTTTAAGCATTACTCATTCCAACATTACTTTCTGAGTCATTGTCTAGGTAATTGTCTTTTGTAACCCGGGTTCCACTCATCTCCGGACCTGATGCGCGTTCCGGATCCACGGCTTTGTAATGAGCCTTGAAGCCTTGGTCAGTTTTCATGTCGTTGCTGTCGAAGTAGACGGTCAGGCGGTTTGTCAGTGAAACAGACGGCCTCGGTTTGACGTAGCCACAATATTTCCCTATAAATAAAACACAACGTATTCAGCAAGCGATGCAGCCAGTTCCTCCGCATTGAATGAAAGTCCACAGTCACAGCAGAAACTCATGGCCAAGACACAAAAACGACCACCAAATGAGACTGGATATATACCGATGATTCCCAGCGGGTCTCGCAGTGTGACGGCGTCTCCTGTGCAGAGTTTGTTGTCCTCCAGCGCAAAATCTTCAAACCACAGATGGATGACCTGCAACACGGTAGACGAGTTTCATCTCTCTGTTGATTTCAGTTTGAAGAGCTGATACGGGAGAGACAGGGGAGGCAAGGCGGGCTCGTTTATTTGAAAATAGACAGCAAATTATGAAGACGTAAAGAGGCAAAAGAAACGCAGCCTCTGCTCAGGCAAAAGCAAGGAGGCCGCCGTGCTAATAGGAATAAAGTGCTTCCTCCTCCTGTGGGTGCTGGAGGAGAGCCGAGGAGAACGAAGGAGACAAGGCTGCCATCTGTCCAAGATACCGCCGTCGTATTCATCCCAGCTGTGCTCCGCTGCTCGGCCTCACATAAGTCACCCCCCCCCCGCAGTGGCTTCACAAAAGGATCAGTCACCACACGCTAAATCTACGTCTCTGTCTGAAACAGGAGCACGAGGGGAATAGTTTTTTTAAAGTATGAACTCTGAGTCATAGGAGCATATAAAGTAAACCTTCATATTAATATTTCACTTCCATTTCTTCATGACACACACTGATCAAGAAGATAATTAAAATGCTTCCGATTAAGTTGTGTTGCTACAACAGTAAGCGTCACTCATTCTTCAACGATCCCGATCCCAGTCACCTTGTCAGGCTCCACGGTGATGTGCCAGGTGCAGCTCTTGCCATTGTCGTAGCTATTTGGATAGTTCCAGCTGGTGAAGGTGCCCGACTCCCCGGAGAGCTGCTGAGGACCACCGCACCCTGATTCTCCTGCTGCAAAAGAATGGTAAAAAAAATTACATATCATCCACCCCTCCATGGTCCGATAATTCAAACCACTGAACTAAACATAAACACGCAGCAAACAATAAAATACAATACAAACTTTGTATTCAGTTTACAGTGTCTATTTTCCCACGAAGTTAAAATCTCACTTCATTATCTGCCTCCCAGTCAACCTAAGAGGAATCACCTTTTGTAGTTCTCATTTACGAATGGAGACTACGGGTCCAATTTGACAGTCGGCTTTCCCCCATTGCTCTGCCAGTGTTGCCTCAGGAAACTCTCACTTTAGATTTTCTGTCAACATTCTTCACTGTCACCTTCTTGTACTATTTCACCACAGCTGCTGAAAGGTTCACTAGGATAAGGACTGTATGTTTCTTCTGTGAAATGTCTTCTATAATATTTGCCATATTTGTGTTTTGACTATTAATTTATTGATGGGAGTTAATGTGCTGCAGACAAGAAGAGAGTGAATGACAGCAGAATATTTAAGGTACTGTATCCTGGATATTTGTTGGTATTAAAATAAAAGATAATGAATTAACAATCATTTTTGAAGCATTCACACTCACCTTCCACATGAGGCGAAGAGTTGCCTTTTTCAGTGAAGTAGACGACTACAAAGCCGATGCAGGTCCCCGTCATGGCCACAAAGAGAATTATCAGGCACTTTTCGAAGGTACTCAAACCCCTGGACCGGCGGTTATCCTTCTCCGAATCCATTTCAGTGGTGAAGAGGCGCCAAACCGGGCCACATGCAACAATTCGCAATCCTGCTGCTAACACAAGGAGATTCAGAGATCATTTAAGCTTTGAGAGGAAAGATGAACCTTGAGCTCCCTTGTTCTTATCAGCACGGAATCAAGAGAGGGTTGCAGACAGAACCATAAAACATAGAAAATGGTTAATAAATAGCGATGGTGTCTTAATCAGATTACATCAGAATATTCAGGGGAACTGAGCTTCTGTCACGTGTCACACAGGCACCCGGCTTTTATATTTTAAAAGTAAGAAGGTGAGTAAAGTTTATTTATACGGCACCTTTGATAGTTTTATGGTATTTTATTGCACTTTGGTGTGATTTAAAATGCCTTGTGAATCACTGATAAGCTGATAAAAAATCTAGTCTAATGCATGCATGCTTCTGAACTCTGGGGCGGAACCTGGAACACCAGGAAAGAACTTTTACAGATACGGGAAGAAGAACCCAACGCCATGGCGACGTGCGCTCCACCTTTCCTCAATGGGAGGAAAGGACTCTGACACCTGGTCGACAGCTGCAGGGTATTCCTGGTTGTGCCTCTTCTATCGTTTTTTTCTCAGTATTTCACCTTTATCAGCTTGCTCTGGATTTTAACGCTCCACCAGGGGACCTATGATTTATGGGCACATCTGTCAGCCATAATAAAGCAGCCGCTTAATGAGCAAATGAAGGTGACCTTTTTTTCTACAATGTCATGTAAGATGTAACGTAACAGCAACAGGCTGCAGAAACGCTGAAATTCTGGATCCACAAATGCACGAAAGAGAAAACAGAGCGAAATGAAAGACATATGAACGATCAAAAAAGGTATCGAGGCACAAACTTTGAACGTCTGATGAAAGAAAAGGTGCATTCTGCAGAAAACTGGAAGTGCTCAATAACGGAACGCTTTTGCAGCCTCAACGATGCACCACAAACAAATGTAGGTCACATTCCACTGGGAACGGCACAGCCATCAGTAGGACAAGCCTCACTGCCAGCTATCTGGATAATACAATATAAGGAGGAAGAAGGAAGGAGAGCAATAGCGACTATTTAATGATAGATATGTGGCCAAGTGGAAAAGCTTTAATCACCTTGCTGCTTTGCTATGATATGCTCAAAGAGAATGAGGGGTGAATAAGAGCAGGAAGACATGGAGAATGGAGTTTGGGGAATGAGGCACTTAGAAGAGGAGAAATGATGCCAACAAACCACACAGATATAGCTGGAAATTGAATCATTTAAAACTTCCACCAGTACACAGTGGAGTGCTTTTGAAGTCTGCGTTTTATAGAACACAATGACACTGTGATCATCAGCAACTCCTGAATTAATCACTTGGCAATCTCAGAATATGATCTGTAAACAGTAATTAACAGTCACACCCGTGATAGAAGCACGTCTAATGATCTCAGAGAGGATGGACTTGATGCTGAGGACGGTCTAGATAATCCTAATGGCTTCTGTCCAGCCCCTATCAGGGCTTCTCTGAGCTGAGGCGACTGTGCCTGTAAAGCTAACTGGGACAGCGCAAGGATATCTCAAATCCCCACAACCAGGCCAGCAACTTATCCGTTAGTTTTCAATCATAGCTAAGACGTTTTTGCCGTGGCTCTGAATTCACCCCAGAGTCCGGGGATGCTATTACAGAGCGACCCGTGCTGACACAGCCCATCAGTTTCCTTTTGGACTGGGAATGCATGAGTGATTATTATTTTGCCTTCAAGCTGGGTTTTAAAGTTGTACTGTTGCTGTCATATTTAAAAGATGGCTATTTAACAGCCAGCATTATAATAACAATACCAAATGGAGACGTGATTCTACACTTCAAAGCTAAGTTGCAGCAGTTATATTGTGCAATTCTTCCTTACAGCATTAGCTGTGAACTGAGAAGGTGCAATGCTGCACTTTAAAAAGCAGCAGTGCCAACAATGATCCTAATAATCATAGCCTAAGCTTCTCTTTCCCCTGCAACAGACCTAAAAATGCATTAATGAGTGCTGGATGACACTTTCTTTCATCACCAAATATGAATTGCTCCAATGCTCATCCCTAGCAGAACTAATATATATTCCTGTTGGAGTTACGGTGACTGCAACCTGCAGTATGGATCCGGTTCCATATATTTATAACTCATTTGCGTAAATGAATGTCCTCAGTAGGCTGTAATGATCTGCAGTGCCTCAGATGGAGAAGGGTAATAAGAGGGTAATATAATGAATGGTGTCATATCTTTCCAGGGTAAATACATCACAGTAGCCAGCAGCTACAGTAATGATAGCTTAGCATAAAGTCTCCACAGCAGAGCAAAAAATAAAAGGAGATAATTCTGAAACTGACAGGCATTTTTAAGATTTGTTTGCAATAATGAACAACAGTTTTATTAACCGTTACTTCTGACAGTAGAGATGGTGGGAACACTGTGGTTGCAACAAGATGAGATAAGATATTCTTTTATTAGTCCCTGAAGGGGAAATTCAGAGGGGGTTCAAGGGTCAAAGGCCAAATTCAAACATATTACAAATACTTGAACGGTGCAGGTTAAAATATATATAATACTTCAATAGAGAAATACACCAATGAGGCATGCGATAATCAAAACATCCGAGGAGGGAATCAAGCCAGTGAAGTGAATGTTGAAAGCGGGTTTAATGCTCTCCTCTAGCAGTGGGTGGCATTTGTCCAGATGCCTTTGCCAGCTCCATGTTCCTTGTCATTGGAATAAATCTCCCTCTGTGCCCATGGCCGGATCTAATCTCCACTTCCAAATGGGAAGAAGGCATAATGACACAATGGGAAGGGGAATTATTAAAAATTAAAACACAGCTAATTAAAGCAAGGGTGGAAGGATCAATCTCAAAGCCGGTGTATCCAAGTATATAAAAAAAGAATCTTAGACCTAAACCGGAAAAGAAGAGACTCGCGCTATTCTATCTGAGGATGAATTTGATGCTCACACACCTTTCAGCACTGCAGAGAGAGACCTGTCTTAAATACATATGGGAATAATGAGTGTGTTAAGAGGTCATGGGCAACAGATTCTTTTTCCTATAATAGCTGTATCCTCTGCTTCCACTGGATCAAAGAAAATGCATTAGCATTAGTTGCATCAGTCTGCCCTGTTTTATAGGTTTTGACATCCCACAGCACAGACATTACGAAGATAGAGCGCTCTCTCCCCCCCCCCCCCCCCCCCCCACTCTTCATCCTGAGATGAACAGGAAGCGACACGCTTGTTAAGACAATAACAGCCGTCGCCTGAAATCAGTGTTACACCAGCCGGGGCGCGTAAATTCACACCGAAATGGAACGTTCGCCATCTTAGGTATAGTCCTCTCTGTGTGAAGAGTTTTTGTTAAAGCAAAATAATATGGCAGAACTTAGAGGAGCTCCACAATTAACCTGGAAACTTGAATTAAAGCGGACTCGCACCAGATCACACGTTGAGATTCTGTTGAAAAACACTCAGTGGTGTGTCGAGGACTGAAAGCTGCAGTTACTCTCGCTATTCTGCAGACTGATTTTCTATTAATAATCACACTATATTACATTACAAGATGATGTTACAAAAATCACCATCTAACATGAGATGTCAATCAGCTTGAAACATTTTTAAATGCATATAATAAGAATGATCAGAAAGGCGAAATACTTTTCACAGTAATTTTCAAACATTAGATCCTAAAACCAAGTTATAGGTTGAATTAATAAATGAATCCAGTCTGAGCTCCAGCTGAATAAACCCTTAAGTATCACATAGCCATCCCCAACAGACACAAAAATTACTGAAGGGTTTATTCAACTGAACTGAACTGATGTCATCTGTTCAGTACAGAAACTGCATTTTTCTAACGAATTATATTTGGCAGATTAATGAAAACATCCACGGATGATTAAACATTCCTGTTGCGGCCCACATGCGAACTTTGATCTGTATCACAGAGATGGAGTTGGAAGCCTCAGAACAGACTTCATGCCCTCGTTAGAGCTCAGAATCTGTCTCATTAAGCCTGACACCAATTCATCCAGCGCCGTCTACAGCCTATTGTACCTTCACTGGGCTGCAGTCTGCCTTGCATCCGCGCTGAGATCACCTGCTGCTCTCACATCCCTTGACATGGCGCTCTGCTTACACGCACAAACATCACAACCTTCGCTCCACCAATGCTTCTGCTCTTATGTATAAGTCAATAAATTAACTTTAGCAGTCCAACCTGCCCGAAGGAGCACCCCAAGGGATCGGAAATGAAGAGTGTGTAAAGCGCAACTTAGAATGTTTTGTCATTTTAATGGAAGAACAGCGATTTAACAGTGCATGAATGCATGCAGTCCCTTTTTGAACATCATAAATCATTAACATACATGTGCACAAAAGGAAATATAGGGCTCCAAAAACATCTCGTAAACATATGACAAGTACACCCAGTGCAATGAGATGTTGGTTTAATGTATATGCACAGATATTCTGACAGTAGTAATATGTCTACCCAGTAATCAGTGGTTATTACCGGGAGGATTTGCCCTTCATTTAGGCCATCGGAACTAAGATACATGCGATACACTGATATTGCCTTTTTATTCAATAAAAATCTTCTCCCTCATTTTATTTCCATTTCTAGAAAACATGCCTTGCGTTGTTCACATTGTTTTACCATCTCCCACCTTCTTTGATCACAAACATCACAAATAGATGGACTCTTTATGCTATAACACTTCAGGAGTACTTACTCACAGGGGTCATCGCCCCCATTATAACGTTTCACTTGGCAAAGCAATCATGACGAGGGGAGGACAAGCATAGCGACCTGTAGGAAAAGGGGAGGAGTCTGACATCGGCTACCTCCGAGCTGTGCTACTCGAGGACGGAGGAGGGAGGGGGACGCACGCAGCAGTTGGGCCGTCTGGCATTCTGCAGCATCGACCTGAAAATGTTCTGTTGCCTCCTTTTGTTCTTCCTGCCATGTTGTGGCGAGTCAGCTCCGGAAACTGACTTCCTGATGGACGTGCGGGCGAACAGTTTCCGCTCTTGCTCCTTGATTTTGCACTGCAGGTGGCTCTGTATGGCGAAACCAAGAGATTCAGGGTCAACAGAAGCGCCGTAGACCTCCCAAGTCATCCCTTGGTCATCCCAGAGCACGTCATGGACGTTTTTTCCTTTCTCCGTCCCCGACTGGTCATCCTCTATATCCTTCCGCTCCGGTTCTATCTTTGCTTTGCCAGACTTTGCCTCTTTCGTGAGGACTTTTCCTCGAGACTTTTTCACAGAACTTTCAGCTTTATTTTTGGTTAGATCTGACTTTTTCGCTGTCGCTGCTGGAAGAGCCCGTTTGTTCTTGGTTGTAACGGCAGCTGGAGACATTTCAGCATCGCTTCTCACAGCAGATTGAGGCTCGGCGCTAGTCTTCGGGGATGCTCCTGGTTTGAGACAGGGAGCTTCAGCAGCGGCTGTTTTCAGTGAAGATACCTGAAGTCCTGATTTATTTTGGGAGTCACCCGTCTCTCCATGCTCCTTGTGGTTGCCGTGTTCAATATTGATTTGATAAACTGGCCGTGTGTTGCAGAGGGCTGACCCGGCGTCTTTAGGTTTGGCTCCTAACCCTTTGTCTTGCTGTTGGGAAAGGTTTTCTGAATGGAAAGCCACATTTATGTTGGGGCACATCTCTGCCTCAACAGTAATTCTCTCCGACCTTGGATCAGAGGAGGCGGATAGAGTGCCTACATCCACCTGATGTAATCCCACACCCTTGTCCACCTGGCAAACTATAGCCAGGCTCTGCATCTCCTCCACCAGGACTGCGCCGCCACTTGTCCTGCGGGTCACAGCATGGGGCAGCAGACTTGGGCTCGTGGACACGGCTTTACTGCATGTATTAGCAACCGCCTGAACCGCCATATCACGGCACTGCTTGACTGGGGTGGATGACGGAGATAAGGTCATCGTCGAAGCCTCCCTGTGGAGATCGCGGCGCTGCTGCCCTTCACAGGCAGCTGTGGCACCTTCAACCGCCTGCCCGTGGGCCGCCATGCTTCGTGGCGCCTGGGGCAGAGTGGAGGAGTCCGCCTGCAAGGACACTGGCTGATGCTCATCTGAAGAGACTTGTGATTGCTTTAAGGCTGGCAAGTCCTTCTCTCGATGTGTTGAATTAGGATTCTTCTGCATAAGCCCGCCCTCTTCCTTTTTGCTGTCAGATGGAGGTGCATTGGCGGTAACTGGAGCCGCGGCGGTAGCCGCGGTTATGTCTTGCAGATGGGCAGAGCTTTGTCTATGATCCCGCAGTGGAGAACTGTCCTTGTTTTTACAAGCTGAAGAACTCCCTTTACTGTCAAGCTGTGGCTTGGATGCCGTCTGCCTTAATTCACAGGCACTGTTGAGATTTCTGTTATTTGGAGACGCGCGTTCTTTACTGTCCTCCGCACCGGAGGATGTCAGCTGTGCACACTCCTCCGTCGCACTTTGATCTTTTATTCTGCGGTCTTTGCTCTGCACGTCGCCCTTCGTTGCAGAAACAGCAGAAGACACATCGGCTTTGAAATGTTCCTCTTTTAACGTTTTCATATTAGCATTAGAATCCCTCTGCGTATCTCCCGCCCTGCCGGAACCTTGACCTGTTGGAGACAGTTCTGGCATCTGTTGATCCCCAGTTGTCACGCAGTTTCCACTCTTTGGTTCTGGTTTTTCACACACAGTGCTGCTCAAAGGTTCGGCTCCGAGGCAGACTGTCGTCTGGGTTTCCGGGTTGGTGTTAGCCGGAGAAGAAGACAGAGATTTGTTCGCCGTTTTGTGGTCTGGAGAGGTGGGCATGGTTTTTGGACAGACAGGAGCAACTTTGAGGTTGGGCTCTTTGGACCAGTTGGCATTCGGCTCGTTGTTGCCCAGTGTGTCCAGCACAGCCAGCTGAGGGACCATCTGGACTGTCACTGTCCTCTTTGGGTTAGTTCCCATGTCAGACTCACTTTTTCACTCTTGAAACATTGTTGTAATCCAAAGATGAAAACAGACGCTCAATATCAGTCACACTTTCCTAATGAAGGAAAACAAAATAGATTATTAGTTTGTTTTTAGTGATTAAGCAACACTTTGCAGACCATCAAACTGATTTACTGATGTGTAGCCCTGGAATAGCTGAGTATCAAATAAATTAATGTGATGCTATTAATTGTCACTTAAATAATCAATGTTAGAATGAAAAAAGAAAGACTCTCAGCCTGCTTCCTCAAAGTGTAGAAGCAATGTGCCAGCACTCGGCAGAAGTCTGAAATATCTGGTCCTTAAGAGACAGATAAATGTGTTGCACTGAATAAGCATCTCCACATCTTAGGGAGAGATAATCAGGTCATATCTGTACCTGTTTCTCAAAAATAAAGACTATTAACTTCTGACACTGGGATTAAAACAATGATCGCCTCCCTCTTTGTGCACCTGGTGTACCCTGAAAGAATCATTTCAAATTTTGAGTTGAAGAAAAGAGAATGGGAGGTCACTACCTCTGAGTCATGGACAGGTGTAAGCCCATTTGTGTGTGCTCTCCCACCATGCATCTGCCTGTCTGTTGTCAAAGTGCAAATATATATATGGGCGGTATCATGACTGCAATTAGACATGAAAAAAAATGAAACGCCCTGGTGTCTGGGATTTTTCTCTTGCCTGCAGCAAGTCAGAAACAACAGAAAGAGCGCATGCAGAATGTAAATGCACGCGCACACGCTGACATTACATACATTTAAGATCTATGTCATTCACTGCAGCCTACATGTGCAGTCCTGTCTCAACCCATCTCAGCCACCGTTAATATTTGCTGAATTGATTTGACCTTGCGGACAAATTCATGATTTGGCACGGAGGAAATCATATTGGAATGAAAAGAAGCGCACGCCTTACCTTCAGAGGCGCTTTGCGTCCCGCGACGTTTGCGCGTCTCTGGAAGTGAGACGAGGATAAACCCCAGATATGAATATGGAAAAATCAACCCTGCGTCCGACAGCAAGCCACGCCTTTCACCGGTCCGTGGGTATCGATTCCACGGAGCAGAGCGGAAAACTCAAGCATCCTGACTGAATGACTGCGCGCAATGAGTCACCACGGTCCGACCGACGGTGGCTGCCTCATATGTCGCTGCTCACGCGTCCACGCGCGCCAGTCAAGGAGCGAACCGTGCGCGTCATGGACCTCTGGCGCTGATGTGCGCTATCCCAGGCAGCGAACGTGCGCGCTGCAGCAGAGTAAGCAAGATGAATGGATGCTTCATCTTTAAGTGATAAGTCAGATGATTGATGTTGTGCCTGCAAAAGCCCACGGGCACTGACTTAGGTGAGAAGGAAGAACGCAACTTATTTTTACAATCAAATTCACAATTGAATTAATGTGCCAGAACTCAGCGTTGCTGTTATTGAGTAAGAATGTGACGCAGTCGGTGCAAAGCAATATCATTTGACATCAAAAAGTGGCAAGACAGCATGAAACAAAGTATAATACTCAACACTGATTACTTTTTTTATAAATCAGTCTTATCATAGACATGGCATCACCTTGTGGTGAAACCCGGAAAGGGTAATGCATAGATCAACACTATCTGCAGACTTTGATTCCGTGTGTTAATAATCAACGAGCTCACCGCCACTAATTACTGCACAAATACGTAATCGTTGAACAAATCGCATCTCTTCTGCATGTCTCTGTGGTGCCGGCCAGTGCAGACAGACAGTCGCCAGGTGGCGCTGCAGGTATGTTGAAGGAATCAGTCACTGGCTGGTGGTGCGTTCAAAGACGTCATTTAGCTTTCGCAGGCGTTTCTCTGATTTAGACTAACATTTTAAGCGCCAGTTGGAAAATATTCACTTTTGAAAATAAAAAAAAACTTTGACACAAGTAATGTTTAAATTAAGATAGGCATATAGTCTGAAAATCTCCACAGTGCGTGTTAACTCGGTTGTTGTGTTTTCAGTTACGCGTATGACCGTGAACGCAGCGCACCAGAGAGCCAGACTGTCGCTATCTCGGCCCGCCGCTTCGCTTCCAAGTGAGTTTTAGGTTCGGCGTCTCCATCTCGACAAGGTAAGAGTGACTTACAGCAATACCTGCGATGATATCTAATTTAGCTTAATGTATGTTAGATGATTTACTTTGTCTGAACAGGTCATCTGTGAGTATTCACGATGGTTAGCCAAGTTTGTCTTTAATTATAGGCGGTAGCTGGTACGTAGCACGTTAATTATCAGCACTGCTGATTTACTAATAGTCAAAATCCAGAACTTGTCATGAAACTCGCTTCATTTTTGTATCTTGAACTGAATGATCATGTCTATCCGACTTTAGCTTTGCGTCAATGCTAGCTACTACAGGGCCATTTTCTTCTTCTGTGGTGCGATGTAAGAGAAGGCGGGGCTGGATGTCCAACCCGGAAAGTCCTGCATCAAAATGTTTCCGACTACACCGAGCGGAACTATAAACGTGTTGTGCACTGTCGGGGCGTATTTTAACTTGTCTAATTCATTCAGTGGCGGTGGAGATACACGGCTGAACGAGCGGCAGATCTAGAAGGATCGATTCGTCGCCGACAACGCCACCTTAGGAATTTCACCTAAAGATTTATTTTGTTCATTTATCTCTGAGCTCTTCTAGAGGGTTTCCCCAAACACACCCACGCACAGGTCCGCTCACAATGAATACAAGCACGGCATTCTTAGTTAACCTTTATTTAACACCCCAAAATAAGCTAGTAAACGAGGGTCTCAACTGAAATAGGCAAAATAACCACTGAGGCGAGTAAAGCGAAGAGGCAGAGTAAAGAAAAGAGGCAAGGCAATGACACTCAGGCAGGCCAACTTAATATCAGCACCAGGGATGACATAGCACAGCTTTAACCGACTCGGTTTACCTGCAGGTTAGCATCTGCCAGTCCACCGAGCTCGCTGTAGCAGCGGCTACCCGGAAGGGGTCTCACAGCTACCGACCTGCAACCGGAAGTCGTTAACGGACGTTACCTCAATCCTAATCTGCAAACGCGTCAGCGTTGTCACACACCTTCAAGACGGGGAAACCGCAACGACCGCTCATGTCAGCCGGACAGAGAGGTTGAGACAGGGAGCGACGAGCGGGGAGGTGCATATACACCCCCCCTCATCAGCGGCAAATGAGCTACAGGTGCTCACCACCACACCTGCCTGCCTAATTACCCCACACAAGCAAGGAATGTCTGGGCAACCAACCAATCATCCGGTTACAGTTCGATATACATTCTGAGTCTCTATACATTCGCTCTCTCAAACATTCAACGTTATTAATATTGAATGTTTATTTTCTGCCCAGGTTCGAGAACATGCTGGGGTGTATCTGGCAGTATTTGTACACGTCCTTCCTGAGGTACTGGCTGAAGTGGCTCATCAGACAGGCAACAGGAATATGTGAGCTGCAGAGAATATGCTCTGGGAACAAGCCTGGGGCAACAAGGACAATAAAAGCAGGTCAAAAAAATTACCCCAAAGAAGGTATTCTTTTATGCTAAGTATACATTTTTGATTTGATGCTAACCGTCCCTTTGTATTTCATCGTAGAGTATTCTCTCCGGTCATCAAAGACCAAGGTAAGAACACGTTAGCAGTTTTAAAGGTTTGTTTTTGAGGCATTTTTATGTTGTAGGCATACAGTATGTAGGCTCCTTTCCTTTGCTTCCTTTGTAGGCTTTAAGAGCAGCTTTGGAAACCAACAATGACAAATTAGAAGATTGTGTAAAGCAAATTATGAAAGTTAAATCTATCAAAGCCCAGAAAGATCCACTGTAAGTTCACATCTTTGTTATTTTGAAGGTTCTTTTACTCCCAAATGATGCTTAATCTTTTAATCACATATTATTTGTTTTAATCTCCCTGCATTTCTAGGTTTCAGGAAAGCCTGCACATCTGTCTTTTACAGATTACAGGACACGGCAGCTTGTGTGTATCTGTGGAAGACTTGAGAAAACAAGTCTTCAGCTCAGAAAGCCAGGAACATGAGGCCAAACTGTTGAAGGTGTTTATGGATTTGTACCTTTTTAATAAAACAGTCACTGTGTATGCTTTTGTTAGATGGTTACTTTTCACAGACTAATAAATCAAAGGTCTGGTGGAAGTAGTGACCTGCAAGACTGAAAGTTATTAAAAGTGAAAGTGGATTTGCTTGACAGATACGTGATGTTTTATGAATATAAGAACACACTGAAATCGAATTTGACACGAGGCCATCCGCAATTAAAATAACGCTAGAAATCGTCTGCACTTTCAGTTGTGGGACTTGTTGATGCCAGCAGTCAAACTGGAGTCCAGGATCACCAAACAGTGGGGAGACATTGGATTCCAAGGTGACGACCCAAAGACGGACTTCAGAGGAATGGGCCTGCTGGGCCTAATCAACCTTGTGTGAGTATGGATGATGCATTTATCGCCTTAAATTCTAAACTTTCTATAATGGAAATATGTTAAATATATAAACATGTTGTTACTGCTGTTACAGGTTTTTCAGTGAAAACTACACAGAGGAGGCTCGGCAGGTTTTGTCACATGCAAACCATCCTAAACTAGGGTGAGAGGCAGACTTCCACATGTCATTTCAGACCATAATCTTTACTGATTTAGCTCTTCTTGTACTTTAGGTATTCGTATGCCATAGTTGGGATCAATTTGACAGAGATGGCGTACAGCCTCCTGATGAGTGGTGCTTTGAAACCTCAATTCTACAATACAGTACAGGGCACGCCTGAGCTCCATCACTTTCATCAGCTATACTGTGAGTAAAAGAAAAAGTCCTCTTTCCATCTGCTAAAGAATAGATTGAGCCAAAATGCATTGTTGTTTTTTTTCTTTGTTTTTCTAAAAAAGAATATATTGTTTCTTCTCTTTAGGTTATCTGGCGTATGAGTTTGATAGATTCTGGATGGCAGAAGAACCAGAAAGCATCATGCAGTTCAACCAGTACAGAGAAAAGTTCCATAATGTAGTCAAGACTCATTTACAGGAGCCCGATGTAACTCTCAAATTGACTGTCCGTTCGGGAAAAAACTTAACTATATTCAAAAATTGTCCCTGATCTCTCTGAAAGAGGAAAGAGGCATCGAAGCAGACAAAGCTGGCTGATGGGTCAAAATTAAAACGAATAACCCCCCTCACATTTTCTTTTCTTTTTTTATTAAAAAAATATACATTAGGTTAGGCTCAGTGAAGTGGAAATGAGGACTGCTGCAAAGTGATACCTGTAGGTTATGTTGTAACTATTGTTCTCCGAGTGATCATGTCGATTAATTGTGTACGAAGGACTTTCAACGGAAACAAGAACGCAAGGGCTTTATTGAAATGCGCCTCTTAGACAGGTTGTTTGACTGTACTTGTACTGCTCTAACATTCTATAAATATATAATATATTCATCATCATCTCCCCATTCACTCACATATTCCATACACACATTTCAATCATGTAACTAGGTGGAGAAAGAGTTCATCCGGTACATGTCTACCGCTTGTGAGTGCTTTCAGTAATGAAGCACGCACAGTTTCAGTTCAAATATGGCTTTGATACAAATGACCAAATCTCTATCTCTTGTTTGAATTTGTGTAAACAAGACATATGTCTTAGAGTAGTCCTGCTCAGGAATCTTATTTTTAAGTCCAGAGACCATGGGCACAACTTCGTGCACATTTTTGTGATTTGTATTGTGCAACTGGTGGTGAGGAACCCAAAGTGATTGTTCGCGTCAGTTTTCATAAATGTGTAGGTTTGAACATTGTTATTTACATGCTGTGATTTGATTTCGAGTATTGTTTGTAATAACATCTCAATCCTAATTAATAAACATTGTGTCGTTTTTGATGTGTCTTGTGTAATGGAAATGAAAGCACAAGTTCACTGCAAGCAAGGATAATGTCTACGAGAAATATTGGCTTTTTGTTTGCTTTTTTACGATTGGCTTACATGTATCATTATGAAGGTTTAAGCTGCCTTTAATGCAAAATTTGCATGTTTCATCTCTCATGTCTTAAGGTGCAAACTCCGCTTCACAAAGGAGTTTGCACCTTAAGGATTCACTCCTATTAAATTTCGAATGCGTTCATTATTAAAAACGTATAAATATAAAGCCGTTTCTGCCCTGCGATGGACTGGCGATGCGTCCGGGGTGTACCCCGCCTCTCGCCCGTAGTCGGCTGGGATAGGCTCCAAGCAACACCCTTGACCTGCAAGGCGGATAACGCGACTAGATGAGACGATTGAGGTCGTCTCTTCCACAAGAGAATGATTGGATGGATGAATAAAGCTAGTTCTTGTATACAGAACTTCAACTTAAAGATTCCTTTTTCAACAAAGGAATTTCTTCTTTGTCCACACATGACAAAAAAAAAAAAAAAAACCCAAATGTGATATAAATTTCATTTGTTCTCCACAACAATGTTCTGACCCAGATGTTTTTTTGTGTTTTTCAAGCACTGGCTTAAACAAGAATTTCAATTTGCTCCATCAATCCTCTTCTTCGTGACCATCATGGCTCTCTTGATTTGTTCAAACGAGACAAACATCACAACATTCCACGACCCCAACCTCAGAAATGACGGCACGAATCTACAAGAAAGAAAAACAACTTGTAGTGAAAAAGAAAGCTCTAGTTAGCGGTTCCACATCATCGCTGAGTGATAAAATCTCCCGTTACCCTTTGTAGAAGGCAGTCGGCCCTTCTTTGGTCATCATTGTCCAGGCGCAGTTGATGGCGCTCCTGTACTGTCCCGGTGGAGAGTTCATGTATCTAGTCTTCACCACATCTACTGGGGAGGCAATCACCGTGGTAACAAACCCAGCCCCAAATGCAGACACAAAGTGGCAAGGAAGATTGTCTGCAGAGAGATTGAAAAATATTACATAGCAGCCGGCCTTTGTTCTGATCTTAGCCGTATTGACGCATCAGATTATTACATAATGCTGTAAATGAGGCAATATAAAGCATTCATATTAAGCTCTGCGTTCCAGCACTGTCGAGGGAAAACATTTGTGCTGTTATCAGCTGTGGCGGAGTTGAAAGGGTGAGAGGGCGTGTGGGTTTCTGTCCAATCAGGTGTCTCAGGAGGGGGGCCTGCACTAGTAACCCAGGCACACACGTATGAGCGCTCCAATTCACCTGACAGGAGGTTGTGTCTCAGGATGGCTTCCTTTATCAGGTCATAGGTAACCAGCTCTGTACAGTTGACCAGCGCATTTCTGGTGATGTTGGGCAGTGTGCCTGAAGAATCCAGGAAAAACAGACGTTTGTGTGTTTTAAGTATAATAGATATTACTAATTACAAAGCAGTCCAGATTACTGGGGTGTCCCAAACGGCACCTTTCCAGAGTCCACGGATGCCCTCATTCTGGAAGATGTGCTTGTAGGCCTGCATGGTGCCGCTGTAGCGACGGGCCACGCCGTCCAGGTTCATCTGTGCTTGGAATCGAACCTTGACCACATCTGTGGGTTGTGCAAAAGACACTGCCATGGCACCTGTAGTGCAGCCAGCCAGGATACGCACCAGAATACTGGGGTCTGGATGAGGACAGGGACAGGAGCAATCAATAGATAGATAGACAAGCCCGCATGCACATCATAAATTAGTCACTTACTGTCTTTGCTGCCTGTGTAGAAATTTTTTACATTGTCATACAGGCCGATTCTGACAGAGGCAAAGCACAGTTGCCGTTGCAGACCCGCCACCAGTCCGTTGTACAGAGCCCGAGGCCCTTCTGTTCGGACCATGGTGCTGATCGTCCCAAAAACACCTCTGTATCTGATGCCTCCCACTGCCACCTTCTCTCCCTGTATCTGGGACAGTTTTACAGAACAAAAGTAAAAATCCATTGATGATGGTGCAGCACATACCGAGTGTAAAATAGTGCAACTGATCTATAGATAATGAAGTGGGTAAAGTCAAACTGCCTAATTAGTACTTTTCTAATATTTAAATACTGGAGTAGCTGAAAGAATCTCAATCAGATGAATTTGATTACATTTGAAGATAACGTGTTAAGAAGCGGTGGATATTTTCTGTGTTACTGAGCAGATACCTGGAGTCTGACTTTGGCCGTGTCGAGAGGAAATGTAACTATGTCAGCTATACATGCTGCTGCTCCAGCACTTGCCATCTTTACCCCCAGTGGAGGGGGTACATCTGAGGGTTTAAGTCCCACCATTTTCTTAATACTGCTGTTAACGGAAAGCACAAACACATAGAAGATACACAGATAAAAACCATCAGGATTCTCTTATAGAAAATCACCCTATGAACACACACATCATTCATCTTTTAAACTGAAAGTTTGCTGACTGATGATGTCTTTTATGAGTCTACAATCAAAGCACAGCTTGATGATAAACTTACTTACATTTTGTCTAAAATTTCTAAAACTTCTTTTTAAATCCTCTGTTATCGTTTCCAGAATTTGATTGGCCAGATTATAATCCATAAAAGGCCAACTGCACCTAAGGGAAAGATGTGTTTTGCTCTGTATTTATATGCGGCCTAGCAAGCTGCTTTTATGACATCCGAGAGGCGTTGCTGTGTACTCCGAGACGCACGCGTGTATTCAAAGTCCACTCGCTGTCAGAAAATCAATGTTCAATTTTCTTCACAGTGCAGACACACCTCTGAAAAACAACTGTTTCATTTCTCTGTTCTCTGTGTATCTATATCAAAATAGAGATAGTGGTTTATTTGCAAACAATCAAAAGTATAATTAATGCTTTAACAGTGTCACTGAATTAACATTAAATAATATCTACATTTCATTAGACCTGATGCTACATAGTCATGGTAAAACACACTCACCAGTTCATTGGAGGGTTGCCTTTGCTCTCAGCCAATCAACATGAGAGGTGTATCTCCAACAGGTAACGTTTGCAGCTGATTGATTGACTCACATCCGGTAGTCTTTTCACTCACGCGTTTTGTTATTCCGTTCTTCTATCGGCTCGTTCCCGGTTGTAATTAAAATGTTTTACTCTCCCGTGCAATTATGATCTCTATTATAGCAAAAGGTGCTCTTAACTTTAAATAAATTAAAGGCACGGAACGCGAGTATTAAGTTGAGAAAGAATGGCGACGTGACCTCGAGACTGGAGTTCACTGTGACGCAAAGAGGAACTTTGTATCACGCTGTTTGTCCTGCAGGGAGTTTCACAATGTGTTAATCTAAGTGAGGGGTTCCCAAGCGGGGGCGTTCGCAGCCTCTGGGGGTGCGAGATAACCTTTCGGTGGGGGGGGGGGGGGATTATGCAATTTAGCAAAAATAAGAAAATAAAAATAAGATGACAGGAAACAGACTGAAAAGTTGATAAACGAGGCCTGAGGTTCTGTGCAGCCTTAAATAAAGCTATACATTTAATTGAATGGAGTTATAAACAATACATCATAATGCAGAATGACACACCTGAACAATTAAAAAAAAATAATAATAATTGCATTTAAAACAAATAAACAGCAATGTAAAGAAATGCACACAGCAAAAACGTCTGATCCTGTGAGTGCAGACTGTAACAACTCGGCAAATAGAAAGCACATTCCTCTCAGGGAATCACATTGTTTAGTTAAAAAAAAGTGCAGACTTCTTTCGTGAGCGTTTTTTAGTTTAATTACGTCTTTCCGCATAAATTATCCTTTGAATTCCTGAACAGCCAGGTGTGAGTTGTTTTCTATTTCTGTGGTGGAAAAAAATATTGTTGCATAATTTTCCCATCACTCTTGTTGGACGGGTTGTTTGTGACTAAAAGACACATAACGAGAGCAAAAACACTTAATAATTATCAGCACATGGAATAGTAGAGTGTGGATTCTACATAGACTATCAATATCCCCAGTCAACAACTGTACTGAATCTGAGGATATTAACGTCTACATAGCCTAAGAGGTACTTGGGATTACCACACAAACAGCTATGTGTAGTATTTTTTATAAAGTACAGCTACTACTATATATTCACAATGATTTTGTATGAGAAAACAATTAACATTAATCTCCTGTTCCCTTTTAGCTGGAGAGAATCTAGTGATTGTTCTAATTAAAGTCATACACATCTGGTAAAATACATTGCCGTGAGCAGTTTTTGGTCACATTCATTCAACGATCATACGCATATCTTTTTTAAATATTTACCTTCATCTCTAAATCTCACAGACATCTGTTTTTTTACATCAGTGACTAATATTCATGTCTCCTTTTTAAAACAGCAAATGTGAAATCTCTCCCTTAAAAAGGCCTCATCCGGACAGCGAGATGTCATAGTCACTCGTTGACAGCAGGGGGCGCCCAACCTTGCGCACATTCTTGGCATTGGTTATGAGAGCTGCCACCTCTACCGGCTTCTCAAAGTAATGCACCAGCGCCTGCTCGGTCAGCACCGAGGCCAGGAACTGCTCGAAAGTGATGGCCCAGTCTTTGTCGATGCTGGTGCTGTGAGGCACCCCCCCACTGTGGGGCCTGCTGTTGTAGGGACGGTCACTTCTTTCACCATTACTGCGCACCAGAACTGTGTCGTCTGCAATGTCCTCACACTGCAGCTTGTCATCCAGCTCATGAGAGCCTGCGCTGAGCACGGAGTAAGACGACATTGAGGCGTCATCGTCTGAGATGAGCATGGCAGATGACGTGGCCGTGTCCTTTGGAGACGAGTCCTCCAGCTTGACGTCTTGCATAGGAGGCAGCTGCCCTGCCCCTTCGTCCCCTTTCCCCTCATCACGGGGACCTGGCTTGCACCCCGGGTCCGCAGGGACAAAGACGTCACACTGGTCCTGCTGCTGCTGGAACACGTGATCAGACATTTCCTCCTGGGTGGGTTTGGGATCTTTGACCTCTCTGCTGTACGTGCTCGGTACTTTTATACCCTCCGTGTTGTGGTCCTTTCTGCCAGAGGAAGAGAAGAGCTTTCCCACCTCTCCCATTTCCAGCAGCAGGCTAGTGACCGTTGCCGTGGCGTGATAGAGCTCCTGCTCTGCAACGTCCTCGCTGAACATGCTGTACAGGGTCTTGCAAAGCTCGATAAACTGACTCTGGAGGAAAACCCACAAGAGGTGTGTTGCACTCAACTTCAACATTATTCTCACACATAAATTAATAATAATACAGGGATGCGCCATCTTACCTGATTGAGTTTGAGTAAGTCTTTTGCGTTTTCTTTCTTGGGTTTCGTCTCTTCGTTCCACAGTTTCAGGTAATTGCGATATTCAGGATTGTTTAGTTTCTTTACTGCAAAGTGTACAAAGAATGCATTTCAATATATGTTCAGGCCTTATAATAAATAATCGTTCATATTTTCTCAGGTAAATAGAAACATTAGGTTGCTCTTACCATAAAAGTTATAACATACAGTGGAAACATATTTAAAACACATTTTACACGGAAATAACTTTCAATACTGTTGAAGGAGCATCACAGGCTTTTCAATGACTTTAAACATCTTGTTAATAATTTCAGTATATCATAGATTTATACATTCAGGCTTTTATGTTCCACTTGCAGTAGCTGACTCTGCTTGCTTACCTTTTTCAGTCTTAAATGTAACTCTGACAAAGCCATCATCTCCCTGATTTCTGCACTTTGAGTCTAGACCTGAGGCGTAAGGACAACCAAAAATCACGTATTATTCGATTCTAGTCGTCAAACTAGCCACTCAGAATTTTCATATTTTCAGCAGCAATTAATCTGTCTCCAACAAACAGCAAATCAAATTACAACAGGTTCACTGAATCACGTTTGTACACATGGGGAATGGGCTTGCACTTCTTGGTTTTGTGGAGAAGGCGCAGTCAGAGCAATAAAATTGTGATGATGGTGTTTCTTACCGATGGATGTTTCTGGAGTAATGTCCTCAAAGAAGTACTGAGTGGCCTCGAAGGCGGAGTCTGGCTCTTCCTGTTTGTGGGTGATTTCTGGGAGGAAAAAAAAAGTAATGCTCTAGTCTAGAGTCTGTCAAGACTAATTTTGTTTTGTATAAAATTGTATGAAAAGAAGCATGGCAAAAGGTTAAAAATCCAAGTTTTAATAAGATTTAGGACATTTAGGAATCTTTTCTGTCGGTTATCCGATTAAAAATAAAAACATGACAAAGATAATCCTGAGAAAGTGATTTCTCCGGTGCAGCGTGATAAAGAGATCAAAGACTTTCTTCCCCCTCGCTGCACACTCACCAGGTATGATGTGCATCTTGTAGAAGAGCTTCAGCTTCTCAGTCAGGTCCCCGTGACAAAGCACACCTGAAACACATCGACGAGCTTTAGAGATCAAACACGTGTGAGCTTTCAGGTGTGATTTATTAACTTGCATATAAAGCTAGCTTTTATTTAAATTAGAATCAAGCCAGTACACTTCAAAAGCATATCCACAACGCCTCACACGTCTCACCTAGGCCACTGATGAACTCCCGAAAATTGACGAGGGCGTCTCCGTTTTTGTCAAGGAGACGGAAGAAGCGTACAGCCAGTGGGTCCGAGTGGGTTCCGTTAGCCCAGGGGAACAGCAGCTTGAACAGACCTTTGAACTGCTCCACGTCGATGCGGTACTGCTCCAGGTAGGGGAGGCTGGGGTCATGACGCTCTGTGGGGTTGCTGCTGCCACCCCAGTAACAGCTGGTCAGGTGCTCCGCCTGCAGGGGGGGGGAGACAGATCGGTCACAGCTGATGACTATGAAATGCAAGTCACAAAATGTTTTTCATGTAAAAGTCAAAAAGTCTTTATACTGGAAGAAAAACTGTAGCGCATACGCTAATTACTTTATTCTACTTGGAGAAAAGAGACTGTTGGATTTCCTGGCTCTGCTTGGCCAGAAGTGTGATCGCAGAACAGAAATTAAGAACTGGATGTACACAAAAAGGACGAGACGGTTCTTTTACAAGGTCCCCATAACATGAATGTTTAAGTTTTACCTCACCTTGAAGAGGACATAGAGCTCCTCCAATTCATCAATACTGAAGGCCGTCTCCGTGACAATGGTTCTCACCTGAAACATGAACATTACTACATGATGAAGTGAAGTTACCAATGACGAAGAAGCCAATGTTCAGAAGTGCAGGTGAGTAATAATGACCAGAGAAGGTCAGTGGATCCTCACCACGTTGCGTTTAGTCGTGTCTTCAATGGTCTGGATGACCCTCAATCTCTGCTTGAAGCGCATCTGCTCAATAACATCGGCTCGGATCGCACCAAATTTCTGGCACACGGGGGAGTAGAAATGGAGATAGTTGAGAATAGAAATAGATGGATGAACCGGGAGGATACCGTACAGGTATAAAGCTCGATGTCACCCAGGTTAAATACCTCGTAGGAGCTGCGGACCAGTTTGAAGATGTCGACCTCTGGGTGCGGTTCTCCATTGTCTGTCAGTAGGGAGTGGAGGTGAGGGATGGGAGGGAGGGTGCTGTCCTTATTGGTCACGCTGTCCAAGTATCTAAAATAAACAAAAGTAAGAAATGTAGAAAATAGCAGCTCAACGGTAAAATCAATATTTATGTCCTGACAATGGTTACTGTCGGTTGCGGTACGTTGCAGGGAAGCCGTCCCTTTCACCTCTCCTTACCTGCCCAGTACCGTCATGGCCTCGCCGTCGTCCTTGCAGCCCAGTAGCTGGTGGATGTTGGAGTGCAGCACGGAGAGAGCCAGCTGAAAGATGACCTTGATGCCGTCGAAGAAGAAGCAGTCCACCACCACCACGGCGCTCTCGAAAGGCATGACCGACAGGAAGAGGGTGAGGAACCAGGAGAGCGAGATAGTGGAGATGACTCCCAGGTCCTGCATGCAGTCGTACAGCTGGGGCACGTATTCGCGGGCGAGCTCTTCGAACACACCCTGATCGACGAGGGCTCCTGAGGAAGAGACCCGGAAACAAAGAGGAAGTTCGGCAAACAGACAAATCACAGGAAGCAATTGACAGACAGATGCTTCATACTGACCGACAACCCTGGTGTTGTAGTAATCAGGCAGCATCCTCTCACAGAGGGCCACAAGCAGCCAAAAAGCCTCCTCTTCTTTGGCGTAGAGCAGCAACACAGACGTTACGATATTCATAGCCTGCGGTGTCGAGGGAGACGATGAAAATCAAGTCACCACGAGGGCTTCGCGGTTTCTGGCGGCTCGCGTCAAACTCAAAACCAGAGGCGCAGATACCTGACAGTATCCAATGTTGGGGTTTCTGAAGGCGTAGGCGGTGAGGACCCGGCGGAGGGCGGCGATGCCCATCTCGTTCTGAAAGGCTGGGTGCTCCGGGAGAGAGCGGTGCAGGTCTCGCTCTATCTCTTCCGTTGCCAGGTTGTATTTTCCCATGGACTTCTCCACCAGATCTTCGTAGTAGCCGGGATGGGTGGTCATCTCGTTGATCGCCCCTAAGGAGAAACACGTGGCGTTTAAAGCTTTGAACCAGCTGCTTTGTCAGATGGCTACAACGATAGGGATCGCTCACAAAAGGTGTCAATAAATATTTCCAACTTGAAGATGATTACATGTTATTAAGCCCCAGATGAGCTAAAATATTATACGCTGCATAGCGATACATCTATTTATGTGAAGCGCGACTGAGATTTATGTTAAACAAGACCGTCCTTCATGGTGTCAAACCCATCCCTCTGTCTGTCTTATTGAAGGCAGCATTATGAACTGTACCACAAACCGCACTGGCGCCTTGGATGC
Source organism: Brachionichthys hirsutus (assembly GCF_040956055.1). NCBI lineage: Eukaryota > Metazoa > Chordata > Actinopteri > Lophiiformes > Brachionichthyidae > Brachionichthys > Brachionichthys hirsutus. The sequence continues at coordinate 165,887 of NW_027180397.1, forward strand.
TAAATATGATGCTTATTTGTTGTGTCATTCCAGTTTGACAAGGTTGTTATTTTTGCTTTCAGGTTTGCCAAACTGGTTTATCTGTGTCAGATAAGCGTGGTAAAAAAAAAAGAAAAGAAACATCATGTGAGAGAATCGTGAAAGGAAAGCTCAGTGGGTGCAAGGAAGTGCAACTAAGGTAAAGCACTGTCGCTGTGACAACGGTCAGGTGAGTGGATCACCAGGGTCCACCAGAATATGCAATCGAATCCCACCCTCAATATAGATCACATGTTTCAGGATGCGTCTCAAACCGACCGGTGGATCGAGCGATCTGTCGGTTACATGGTGTATAATCATGTTTAATGATCTTTTATTAGATGCTTGTGTATTTAAGTTGCATACACAACAGCAAAGCATTATCCATTCTGAATTTAGCAGCTTGCAGTCTAGAATAATCGTAATAATTATGGACACAAATGAATCTTTGCTGCGTCTTCATTAAGGCAGCAGTAAAGAAAGAACTCCGGCTGTGCTCATGCATGTATTTGTGCCTCAAATCGACTGTTCGTTTTGTTGCTGCGTCATGTGCCCGAAATACGTCTCATGCCACATAATGTCTGATTAAGTCTGGCCGTGTAGCGTGCTGGGTGTGGCTTCGTCTGAACTGCAACGTTGCAACTGATATCTCGTGGTGCATTATGTGTTAAGTCTGCGGTTATCTCAGGCATGCCTGAATGCAGACTCACCGGAGAAGAGCAGCCAGAGCTCTCCTCTCATGTTTTCAGGAATCCCCTTGAGTACCAGCTCCTTGGTCTTCTCGGTCCGGTACATGCACACCCCCTGTCCGTACTCTGTGAAGTGGTTCTTCCATGCTTGCTCCTTCAGGAACTCCTTCGCCTGCGCAAAGAGGGAAGACAGTGATGTAATAGCCAAAGAGAAATTACTCAATAATGCAGGGGTTAATGTCAAAATTAATTGAACTCAAAGCTCCGGCGGTATTTGCATATAATCTTGTAGCAAAAATAGTTTTAGCTATTCCGTTTAAATCCTCCATGCATCTTTATCGTCACACATTTTTTTTTACAGAACTATAACTCGTATTGTGATTTAAGGAAAGCAAAATGTATAATTTGACAAAGAGTAGCTCTATTTCCTTCTATGCTTATCGATATTATATGCTGTTAATTGGAAAGAAAGTCATTAACGCACCAGTTTGGGATTAAATTCTTCAGGTGAGCGGCGGCGGTACATGGTCATGAGGGCTTGCGTTGCCGTGGGAACGCTGCTGTCGTTCAGGTTAAAGGTTCGCTCACTCTCAGAGCCCAAACTGTGCGGTGGGCTGCTGGAGAGCATGGATCCATGCTGAGAGTAAACCTGGAGGGATACACATTAGTCACCTTTACTACTGGTCTTTATAATAAATATTTTGTGTTTACTCGCAGCGCCCCTCTAAAAAAAGAACGGATGAATTCAGGTAATATTCCTCACCTCGTCATCGGAGCTGTTCTGGCTGCCGGTGAGTTCCTTCTCGAGGTAGATCTTGGAGGTGGTCTGCTGCAGGAAGTCAGAAATCCTCTGGACCAGGAAGTCTCGGTCCTTCAGGTTAGCAAACAGGAAAGTCATGCGATTCTTGGTACTGATGGAAAGAGGGCTGGGAAGCACGTTGGAGCTGTCTGCCTTCTCCACAATGGTCACCTGGAAAAACAGTTGCAATCCCAGTTCAAGCAAACAATGCAACAAATGAGAGCGTAACGCTTTGGCGTTTTATTTCAGCAGCACTGCGAGCTGCCGTTTCCATCACGGTGCTGAGAAGACTTCAAAATCTACCATCTTGCAAGAGGTTCATGTACATATACACGTTTAGACGGAGCAGGTCACCTCTCGTAGCGGGATGATGAGGCTACACAGCGTCTCTTCTTTGCTGATGAAGCAGATGTAGTTGGTGGACACGAACATCTGCCCCAGGATGTGCCTCTTGTTGAAGGGCGTCCACAAGGTGCAGCCTGTGTGTCCGTCCAGCTTTTCATCTTTGGGCAGACGAAAGAGAGCGCGGTAACGCTCACTCTTAGCTCTTGCGTCCAAATCCCTACAGGGAGAAAAATGAATCATGAATCGATCTATTTGTTATTGATAAGCACACCTGATTGCTCTCCAAATTGGGTCTTTTCTCACCTCTTCAGTGCAGAAACCTTCTTGGGGGACTTCTTCTTGAGCTTGGGCAGGGAGCGGTCCTGCTCAAAGCCTTTGTTGTCCAGGAGCTGACGCATGGCGATGTTGGCCAGCTGTTCCGCCAGCTTAAAGGTCTCGTTGATGTTGAGGAAGACGGAGAACACGTGCTCGTTGATGCGAGTGCTCACCTTGATCGCATCGGGCAGCAGGAGGGTGGCGCTCTTCTCGAGCTGCGTGATGTCTGCCCAGCGAACCACCAGCTTGGCTGAAATTTGAAAAAAGGACATAATTGACAAGACCGATCGGCGGAGCAGTCGCCATCGGGATGCGGTTCGCCAAGTCAAACCACAAAAAAGGGCATCGGCTGATGGCAGGTAACAAACAGACGGGACTCCAGAGACATGAAGAGGAAATGATGCATTCAGGATCATAATGCTGATGTTTCCAACCTTCTTTTCCCAGTAAGTAGGAGTAGAAGCAGAGGTGGTTGATGCTGAGGTAGAGCCACCCCTGGCGTGGCACCTTGCCCTTCCAGAAGCTGCAGGAGTAATAGTTAACCAGCTTCTCCTCTTCCGGCATCCCAAAAAGCTTCCGAAACTTGTTACTGGCCTCCTTGAACTTATCTGTGTCATCGTCCTCTTTGACGTCATGGTTTTTATTGTACTCTGCAATGATCCCCTGAGGCAAGACGAAAAGGGAGACAGAGTGAGGCGTTGAGCTAGGATACCGATAGTTGCGGCAGCAGACTTGCTGATCCAAGTTATTTAATTGAATATTCATATTCGTAACAGTAAAAGCACAAAATATTTTTCACGAGCTGATGACAATTGTGATACATTTTTGTGGAGATCCCTTTTATTCTCTCAAATGTGCTGGATGGGGGACGTTTTTGTCCAATTTTAGCCTCACACATTTCAAGAAATGTGTCCTAAGATAGGACATTTTAAAAGTGAGCCACAGCAACAGCGGCTGGAGGTAGTTGTCTGAAGGTGCACGGTCAGGTGTTGGGCATGTTCAAATATGCATGTCTGAAGGGCAGCCCATCACCACTGTGGATTTGAGGGTGTCACCTCAGCCATCTTACCCATGCTACATTACAAGAAGAGGCACACGTGGATGGTGGATGGCGCCCTTGAGACTGCAGTGGTGTAACAACTCAATAAAATGTCATCACCTGGACCTTTCCTTTGACAAAGGTGGTGATGTCATTCTCATTCTCAAAGATGGAGAGCGTCTGCAGCAGGTTATGTTCCAGCCATTCCCAGTGCTCTGTGATCTCTTTACGGGAGGTTCCTGCACAAAAGTGAGACAGGAAAGAGCGTGAACTAAGAGATAACTGTCAATTTAGGTCTGGGCTACATGCACATTTAAAGACAAGTTACTGGGGGCATTTTCACATACCGTGAGCAATGGTCCAGTAAACTAGGGAGTCTGGAGTCTGGTATAGGATCCGATACGGGGCCATACGAGCACTGGAATCCAAGACGACGTCCAGGGTACCGACGAGCAAACCTGCAAGAGTCCACATTACTGCTGTCAAAGACCGCAAATAAGAGAAGCACTAAGGATATTAAGAATGCATCACTCCAAAGAAAGAAGACATGAAGTACATTAGTACGTTCAAGCCACTTTATTATGATCGATCAAATAGGAGGCTTGAAGATGTGATGCTGCGTCGCCTCGTGCCACCTTGATGCTCAACCCTGGAAACCGACTCCAAGGGCTTGGAATCATGTTTTTATCAACTGCAGTCTGAGTTCTCAGTCAAAAAGGCCATTTTCAGTAAAGCTGGTTCCATATCAATATTTCAACTACAAGCTTTTCCTTTCACAATTCCATGAAAGCCATTGAAAATGACTCTAAATCCACATTATCACCGCTACATACTGCATGTCTGTCTCCACCCTGCTCTGACTCACTATCTCAGTTTATAAACCTTTATCAGGTGACTTTGCTTGTGATATGACTGTTATTGACTATCAGCCAAAAGAGATTATGACATCCTGGAACCTCAAATAACCTTGAGTTGGTAATTAATAACAAAATCACATTTCATTTTGAACCCTGCAGGCGGCTATACGGACGCTTTGATGCCATTGTCTCAGCAGATGCAGGCCTGTTGGTGAATATTTTAGATTAGGTATATTTTCATTTGCCTTGACAGATGGGTTATTTTTGTTCAGCGCCTCATCAGAGCAAACCCAGAATGAGTCACACGGAGAGAGGCCGAGGGGAGGGACGGGAGACAAGAGAGTGAAGCTGAAACATTTTTTTTATTTCATGTGTCGTAATGAAAGACAAAATAAATTAAAAATAATCATTTGAATCTTGCAAGCTGAAAAATCATATTGTTCTGGTATTACTTTAGTATTTTTAAAGAAGAATACATATTGTGAAATATACATTATGCATGTTCAGGCTTAAATTACGATTTTTTCGTTGAATCAGCACCGCTGTCCCCCAACTTAGAAGTTAGAATGATCCTAAAATGCTTAAGAAACAAACCAGAAGAAGAAGAAAAAGGCAGGTGGGCTGTGATGTTTCTGACCCCAATACATTTAGTTAGCTTATCACTGCCGTGCCAAACGTTATTGATACGTGTGTCACATGTTGGGTCCTGTCATGAGACATTCACTGCAGCACTTGACTCTGGATGGAAGACGGCAACAACAAAAAACGACACTCGACAAAGCTGAACTGTGTTGTCACAGTGGAACGAATAGATAATGAGGCCTGACACTGTGGTTTAATTCCTTTGAGAGAAAAATACAAGCTGCTGTTGGGGAGCGTGAAGACAACTTCCTCTTTCATCAACGGAGATCACAAGTTTGAAGGGAGCAGAACATTTTAGTATTCGCTCATAAGCGGAACTCGCAGGTGACTTTTTAATGCGACGGTCAGATGCCTCAAAAAGCATCCCGTGATGTGTCAAAGTGAAATACGGCTATCCGATGCGATTCTCACGCAAAAGCTGCAACTTCAGGCTGCAAACTGTACTGCATTCAATTAAACGAATGGTTCAGTTTACAGTGGAGTTTTAACACGGGGAAGCCGAGGCGTTCCACTCGAGGGGAGGCCACTAAAGACATCAAGCAAAACAGGAAAACACAAACAGCGAGGAAGCTGCACATTTACATGTTAAATGTGCGTTTGCTAAAACCCCCGAGTGCCGCATTAAGACACGGAACCATGGGCCGCCTGTTCCAACTCACACCTCTGCCTTCACAGCGATGGCGCCTTTCCACACATGCCGTGCGAGTGGGTGCACAACCTACAAAACAAACACACAGCAGTGACTGACATGTGTTCCAGCTCTTTTTTCTGGGGCCTGGGAATACAAGAGAAGAAGCAAATCATGTGATGCTTCCCACAAACAAAAACAAGACAACAGCTTCCTATTATTAAGGCAAGGCGAACACGGCCTTCCCTGAAACGCTGCCGTTTCTCTCTCACTTAAAAAACGATAAACTAAACCAAGGAAAGGCCTACTTGTTTTTGCTTGCATCCTCTCTTCTGTCATAAACCCCCGATTGTGTATTATACGACTTCCTTTAAAGTCCCCTCTGAGATGATTGACAATGTTTATGTCCCCGTAGAGACAACAGAGACACTGGACGTTCTGAACGAGCTGCAGCTACTGCACATTGCACCATTTAAATCCTGCAGCTTTGTTTCTGCATCTGTAAAACGCTCGTGTTTCTGGTGTTGCTGACTGTTTCTCATTTCCATACGGACGGACCGAGAGCCGAGCGCCAACTGGCACAAAGTGCAAGTCAGCAAGCCCAGCATTTATGAGACTGAGATGGGGAATTATTCATATATAAAGGGTGAGATCCCAGACATTACAGCCTCACACTGCTGCATGCGTGTCTGAATAAAGCTTTATTACGCAAACCACAGATGCGTTTGCTGTTTATACCCCACATTCTATCTTTGCAAGGAAATGTATAATGCATTGAATCCACCCTGATCAAACGCGGATAGAAGCCTTTAAATAATCTGCGTCTCTACTGCTTCATTTGTGAGATTCTTTACACAGAAAGTTGAACATGAACTGTTAAAACCTCTCTGGGCCTATCGGGATCATTAAAACGTCTTATGGATGATACTTATTGAATTTACCGTACCGCCCGACACTTCAAATATGGAGATATTTATCATTTATTGATGCGATAAGATACTTGAAGTTTCTAATACCATTCGAATTCAACCCGATGCGCTGCTCTATCCATACATTATTTGTTGTCTCCTCCTTCCTCCTCCTCCTCCCTCCTCCTCCCTCCTGCTGCTGGACCCAGAGGGAGGAGGAGGGAGGAGGAGGAGGAGGAGGAGGGGAATGATTCAGCACGAGAAAAACAGATCCTCTGTCGTCGAGCCTTTAACATGATGTTGTTTATATTGTGTTCCCGGTAAACAGCTGATTCCCACGGCGGGCATTTAACCGGGATGTGATCCACTAGTGTGGATCAGTGATCGGTGATCAGTGATCAGTGATCAGTCACCGGGAGGCGGGCGCGCCGGACTCGCTAATGTTCGATCAAAAAGGTGTTTAAACGCAAGTGAACTAATGAAGCGCCTCCAGGTGAAAGGCTACCTGGTTGGTCACGTGATCCCGCAACCATCCATGCGCTTCCTGATGTCTGTCCACTGCAAAACAAAAACACTCCACCTGCGCGTCATATTCCACGCCGCGCTCTATCGGCGGTCACGTTTTCCTCATCAGTAATCGATACGGATATTGATTGTAAATACTGATCCATGGTAGTGTAACGACAGCACTCACCCGCCAGCCCTCCGCCGCCGTCCCCGTGGCCCTTCCGCTTCTGGAGGATGAAGTAGGGATTGGCTCTCTCGGTGATCCACAGCGCGCCCGCCAGCAGCACGTCTCCGGGACTGACCCACATGATGAAGACGCGGTCCTACTGACCGGCCATCAAATCTGCTATAATAGATTATTCTAACCGGGGTGGAGGCCCGACCGTCTCCGCCATGGACTGTTTAAATAACGCTCGAATGACCGGGCGACAGTAATGCGCGCACGGAGGTAAACCTGCGCGTCGCGGCGCGTCACGGCTCGTCTCGCCCTCCTTTGTGTGTCCCTTAATATTCATTCATTTCTTGCGGGCAGGCAGAGCAGCCGGACTCGGTTTGCGTCCGCGCAGCGCTGGATCGGTCTTTATTGTGCGCGCTCCGGGGGCAGGTGCGTTCCGGTCCGGGGGGGGGGGGGGGGGGACGGACGCGTAAAAACAGCTCGAAATGAACCGAAAACAGTCCTCGGGCTCCTCGAGCTGCAACGTCCGTCCGTGTGGAGAGATATCAAGTCGAGAGAACCACGGCGCGGCCTCCTCCTCCTCCTCCTCTTCTTCCTCGCGCACGCAGTATAAAGCGAGCCGTCTGTCCAGGGCGCGACGTCAGCGGCGCGTCGGGAGGGGGGGTTAATTATTAAACACACCAGCCTGTTAAATTCGAACCGTCCACGTTTATATTACTCTTTATTTAATCTGAGATGTGAACATTATTTCTTATATTACATACATTATATTTATGAATGGGTCGTTGTTGTTTGCGTGTTGATGAGTCACCCGACACGTGATGGGGGTTCTTAGTCGCTCTTTTTGCCTTCTGTCAGTTTATCCGTTCATACTTTTTATTTTTCTGTATGTATTTGGGTCATCTGCGTTTTACTGTTGAATGGACCCTCCTGGAAAAGCAGCCATACTTTATCAAACATAAATTGACTTGAAATTAAACTGGAGAACATATTTGACGCATTTCTCCTCTCGTCAAAGAGGCTCCTTCAGTTCTGAGAGGCTTGTCGAGAATAAACAAAGAAGGGACCGAAACCTCCGAGGCAATCAGACTATTAGCATTTCTTTTATGAATGCTAATACTCCCCTGCAGCCATGAAACCTGACTTACAAACCCCCTGGAGTCATAGGGTGAAGGGTTGGACTGGGGGGGCGGGGGTAGAAATACAGTACTGTACTACAGCTGTGTGTTTTTGTCAGGGTTTCCTGTACTTTCAAAAACAGGATGTGTAGGTTGGTTCAGATCGACTGAAACACAGCTTCATTGTTTCCAGACTTTCCCCTGCAGTAAACAGACCTCACGCCTCCAGGACTGACTCCCCCACATCAGCTTTTATTGTCCAGCGTGGCTTCCTCTGTGGTTTGGTTGAGGGGGCAACATGACCTTAAAATCAAAGATCCATGACCTTTTAACATCAGCCGGAATACAAAAAAGAATCAGACCAAAGAAGAAAACGATCAACGACACGGGGCTGATACTAAGATGGGATTTCTTCTGGTACCTGAGAAACAACATTCAGAGCCTCTCCTTCTGCCTTATGATGTGGTGCAACCCGTCAAAATGAAAAGTTCAGCAACATTCCGTCTCATTTACCGGGAACACTGCAGCCGTGTTCTTGTTCTTTGTTTCTGTTCTTCTTTAAAAAGAAGGGGGAAGAACTTTGCGCGTCTTATTTTTCCATCTTTATCAATTTTTGGTTTCATTTTGGCCTAAAAAAAAAACAACAGATGGATTTATTTAAAAAACAAGGCATGTTGGTTTATTTTTGGCCCGCCAAACAATAAATAGTAATGAATGGATGCCGACGAAGGCTGTTCTGACATGAGGTCGGCATGGTAGCAGGGAGACCACTTAGCATTGGACTGTATCGGCCTGCTGGACTGCGCACATGTAGTCTCAAGATAACAGTGACACCCCATATATATACATATATATACACACACACAAAAACATTCATTCACTTGAGAAAATGTTTTACAACATTCTAGAATTGACAAAATAATTAGAAAAAAAACTCATTTTTATTCAGGACATCTGAATATTATTTTGAAATTAATTATTTACTAAAGATGTTGAGATTATCTCGTTAATTAAGAAAGAAACATAATTCATGGCAAAATAAAATTCATTTTTCCTGAAACAACAACATCAACATCTCGCTAATTCAGAAAAACAAACTTCTTCAATAAATACACAACTTAAACATGTTCACAAAAATTAACAGCACAGTTCCACGTCATTCCAACAGAGGGCACCATACTTCTCTCCACTTTTGCAGGCACCAATGGAATGAAAATGCAGTTTACCCTCTTCTGGAAAGGTTACACCCCGTTGCACCGATCTGCTCTGTACCTTTATTTGATCTGAGCATCGCTCATGGTTCGGGCTTTGCACGCTCCCCTGCTGGCGACTTCGAAAGCGGCTCCCTTGTAAGTCGCGACACACTGGCTGTCCGTCCGGAGGTCGGGCTGAATCTGCTCCCAAACCCTCTTCTGGGGATTCAGCTCTTTGTCTGGTTTGCCTACAATCAAGAAATCAGTTGAGTTCGTTAAGGGGGGAAAAAAAAAAAAACCCTCCTTTGTTCTCACTCCACTCGTCCTTCACAGGTCCAGGACTGACAGCGTAAATGTACTCGGCTAACCGACTCAGAACAGCAGAACATCCCAGCCACTTGGGAACGCCTTTCCCAAAGATTAGGAAAACATGGCTGCAAGGATTTGCTCCCACTCAGCCACAGGAAATCAGCCTGGCTCAAACAGACAACATGCATGCTTTCAGAGCATCTTGTTGGGAATGATAGTTCTCATTTTCACATTTCAGGGCAGTAATTCTTCTGTGTTTTTTAGGGTGCGTCAATCCGTACCTGGGAAGCCCTGGAAAGTGACCCTGTCCCCCGACATCGCTCCACTTGGAGGATCAAGGATTTCCACCTTGTCCGGCGAGCTGGCACACATGATCATAGCCTGGGACTCGACTCCCCTCACCTTAACCGGCTTCAGGTTACAAAGCAGGACGGCCATCCGGTTCTGCATCTGCACGAAGGTCAGGGGATACATTTATTTTGAAAGTACAGTATTTATTACACGACTCATAAGAAATAGATTGAGTTTTTTTGGGGGGGGCTGTGGTACCGTACCTGGTCCACAGGTACGTGTTTGGCTAACCGACTGACCACAGTCCTCGGAGCAGCCTCTCCCACATCGACCTGCAGCTCATGTAGACTGTTGTCTTGAAGCTGCATCGCCACGACGATACGTCCAACGCGCAGATCCAGGCGAGACACGTCTACCGTGGCCTCGCCTTCATCTGCTTGCCTCATCTCTTCCTTCTCTGCTGCAAAAGAACGACAAGTATTCTTAAAATAAATGTGGAAATGAAACAGAAAAACATGGATTTTTAAAATGTCTGAATAACGCAGTGTTTCTTTACACTTTGGGCAATGGAAATCTGATATTTGAGTAGCAGACTTTTATTGGTGTTCAGAATGGGGAGCATATTCCGGTGAGCTAATGCTACAGACACGCCTTCCTGCATTCTGCAGCCAATAATATCATTTTTATCTCTTTGATTTAACACAAGTGTCCTTCAGCCTCCTGTTATTGGACTGCCGAGTCCACTCCCCGACCTCCCGACCTCCCGACCTCACCTCCGGGCTTGCTGTACGTGCACACCCGGCCCCGGAAGCCCATCTCGTGAAGCTCCCGGCGGACGGTCCTCACGCTGACTTGGGCCCCGGAAGCGGTGTTGAACTCGGTGGTGAGAGCTTTCACCGTCGGTAAACGACCTCCCAGCGCGACTTCCTCCAGCACTTGGCGGTGCTCCTCCTTCAGCTTGTGCGGCCGCCCGCTCCGGGGCAGAGCCGTCGTGGCCCCTTCGCGTTTCCACCTCAGAATCACGGCGCTCACCGTGGACCGCGGGAGGCCCACCAACGTGGAAATCTCACGGACCGACTTGCTGCACATGTAACAGCCGACGACGGTCCCCCGCTGGAAGTCGCTGAGCTCCCCACGACGACCCATGATGAGCGCAGATAGATTCCTAAACACGCACTTCCTTATTTCTTCTTCTATGGTTTTTTTGGGCAATGTGTTCCATTTACTGCCCCCTAGCGGATGGAAATCACAAAGCGCCTCAAAGTCGAAGAATTAAATGAAATACTGTACACAGCACAACTGGATCTGCTATTCCAGATAGCCACATTATTAGTAATTTGTTAATAAACTACTGATGATAAACACATGACTTCAAATCCTAATTGTTTTTTTTAAAGGTCAATTAATTAGTTGGTGTTACTTACACTGTTGACATAAAAACTAAAAACCTTATTCCAATTTCTCAAAACTAAACATTCATCTTGGAAAAAGAAAGACAGACACAGCTGATGATACTTATAGTTCTTTTATAATACAAAATAGCAATGCTGTTATTTTTTTTGCTGGGCATAACACACACACACACACACACATACACAACAATACAGATGCAAGGTCACAATAATATATAATAAGCAACAAACAAGTCAGGTGCCATTTTAAATATCCTCTTTCTCCAAAGCGGAACATAAAAGTCTTCCTCGAGTCACAGCGTAAAGCCACTCCCCAGCCAATGGAGGAATAAAGTGCAATATAGGAATGTTTACACAAAAAAGAAAAATAAGCCACAAGGAGGAAACACTAAATGTGTAATAGTCTCGATCAACAAGGTTAATTAAATTAATTATTGTTGGGTTACACGCTATCTTGCAGGCCCATAATTTCAGAGCAAAATTCCACAACAACTTTACTCCACTTTATTTGGAACTAATTACAAGGGAACACAGTCAGTGCTTAATTTCCCTGATGAGTGTTTAATGCACACCAGGTCATTTATTTTAACATTTCTTTCACTTTGATTTATTCATACCAGAGACGCCTTACAGTTTCTAAACTGCCCAGTGAAAAGAAGGTCTTAATCCACCTTTTCGCTAAACGCCATTAATCAGACAGTATTCTGGCACAATTGAAGGATCTGACATGAAACAAGTGCACTTTGTTCTAACTGATCGTTTTCCACCCAAACCAAATCAAGTCAGATGGTGACAGTGTTTGTGAGGAAATGTAAGCAGGTGTCTTAAAGCACATTACGCAAGGGGGATGAGGAGTATTGTGCTGCATGATGTGATTTTAAAGTACGGAGGCTCAGTAGGTCCAGATTGGTCTGATAACTATCTGTATCTCTATATTGTGCTGGTGGGAATGACAGTCATCCTCCACCTTAGATTAATGTATAGTTAGAGGTACAACCGGTTGTGCGTATGAAAAGTAAAAATTAAATTTTACATTCATGTATGCAGGGGTGATGCTACCACTAATTTTAAATTGTGTTTAAATTGTAATGAAGATTCTTGTCAACCGGCTGCAACATGGAACATTTCCATAATGCTGTCAGAATCAACATTATTTTTGAATTATTTTTGAAGTCTCAACAAACCAGCAGCCTCACACACATGTAAAGAAATAAAGAATTACAACATGCCCCTCCTAAACCAACCTCTGAATAATTTGTGCCTACATTCTATAAATGATCAGATAGGGACTGTGCAAACCTTCCCATTATATAACGGAGTCCCAGGTGGCCACGGGAAATAAAGGAAACAATGACTGGAAGTGAAAAATCGCCAGTAATTTCCACTGGTTCCATTGCCTCAGCCAGTAAGTCTGTGTTTCATCAGTGTGCAAGAGCGCAGGAATGTGAGAAGAAAATTAGCCTCTCGACTTTTGCAGACCGAGAATTAAGATTTTGAGATGTTTTCTGAGAAAATAACTGTGAAAACCTCAGACTCATACCACACCAGCGCACATCTCTGTCCTTTTCCACAAACACAGACCCATTTATTTCTGAGGAGGATTTCATTTTAGGATTCCTGTATGCTTGACAGCAAAAAAATACTACTGATAATATTGGCACAAACAGCTGCTGACAGATTTACATCGGCAGGCTAAGCACATCCGTCCAGATGATTTGGTAGAGACAACTGCCGTCTGTATTTAGCAGCAAGGAGAACAGGGAACATTTTTCTCTCGGCAGACAGCGGGGGGGGGGGGGGGGGGGGATCACCGGCATTGTGTGTTGCAATAGCTCGGAAATCAGCAGCAGTTTCAGGAGGACAGAGGTGGACATCGCTTCAAACTTCTCGTAGCAAGCTGTGATTGCCAAACGTGAGGACCGATCTATTTAACTTGTTTGTGTGTGAATATTTCCTCGGAGCAACAGGAATATTCATTCAGTTAAATAGAGGACAGAAATTAAGATCTAACAAATTAATAAGAGGGACACTAACATTTAGGAAAGCAGAAAATACAGCACACCTATTCCAACTCTTCCAATGCCACAGGGACAAATTAAATTAAAGCTTCAGGTTTAGAAAGGGCAATAACAGAAATTCTATGTTAAAGAATTGCTCGAGGGAATTTCACACCGGCTGTTAGGGCCGGCCGATACTCAGTAGGTTCAATACTTGCTGTATCCCTTCACAGGACACTCACCTCTGGACGTTGGCAGTGATCTTATACCAAGAAATCGAACGTTTTGCACCAATTAAAGCTGTAAACTGGAAACAGGGAGGCCTGCTGGCCCTGTGCTTTCATATTTTCAGGAGTGAGGAGAAAGTATTTTATTCTTCCCAGCACCAAGGGTTACGTTGTGGTATATATTTCAGCTAGCTTAAGGATGTGAACAGATAACTCCGATTCCCTATCACGTCACCATAACAACCAAACCAACACAACGGTGAGGTGTGACGGCTAAAGGACGAGCACGCATTTGCTTATCTTCTGAGAGGGCCTGTCTTCTGGGGGCTGAAGTCGAGGCGGACCTCTGGCGGCCTCTGCTCACTCCGTCCTGCTTCTTCTTCTTCTTCTTCTTCTTTTCCTGGCGATCGCTTCCTTTATTTTCAGTCCTGCTTGGCTCAGGATTTGGACACCTGGCATTCCGGCTCAGCGGACAGGTGGACTTCAGACACGCCAACCTCCACGCCCGTGAGGATGGACGTGTCTGAATCGCTGCCGAGTGGCGGCTGGTGTTCACCTGAGAGGGGAGGAGGGGAAGACATTCATTACGTGACGTGTCCTTCGTTGAAGTTTGAGTTTTTTTAGCGCCTGACCGATCAGTTTGTTCATCTCGTATTATCTGCCCGTCAGCGACGCCGGTCCTGTTAGCTCATCGGTCTCATGACAGGACTGGATGAGACAATCTGTTTGCTAAGAACCCAAAAGTAAAGACGGCTCTTTTTGCTCACAGCTTCTTCCAACTGCCCCAGGGAAGAGCACAAGCAAATACACGACTCCAAATTAATGTATTTATTTCCCCAATGGCAAGTATTTAACATAACAATTAAAAATCTACATGGTTGAATTTCCATTTTTTTTTCCAAACGCAAATAGCAGAGCCTGTATTTGCAGAGAATAAAAACATTTTATTATTGCTTTTTGTTCTTTATTAATAAAACTTCAAAATAATGAATGCCAAATGATAATCTTCCCCCTTTTATTCATTCAGCCACAGGTAGGATCGGTGTTATAAATGCATGGGACTTCCTGCTTCTGCATCTGTTTTTGACATCACATGCTAGAGTGGATAGTTAGTAGGCAGTATCAGTCACAAGACAAAACAGCAGCCGTCAGGTATTTGTACAAGGGGAAATTTCCAACATTGTAAATACTTGAGTGGTTGCATGTTAGATTTAAGTTTGGATAAAAGGGGAAAAATTTTTTTATTCTTCTTTGCTTAGGATGATCCCAAATTCAGAGCTTGATGGCCAGCTTACTTAAAAATATGATCCCTCTGGGAAATCCTCTGGAAGATAAGAAGTTAGAAAATATTGCTTCTTTTTGCAGACGTTTTAGGAGGCCCACACATTCCTTTTTAATGCAAGCAATATGTCAAAAAGTCAGCTCATTATCTCCATGCTGTGAAAGTGTGACTTTTACTCACTGGTGGTGATGATGTGGCTCTGCGTTTCCGTCTCTGCATATGGTAGGAGTTGCTGTAGGCCTGCAGCTCTTCCAGCTGGATCCAGGACCTCGAAGCTCTCTGTGCTAACTGTGATGTCACTCGCCCCGCTGATGGGGTAGGCGGGCTGACCCACTATGGACATCTCGTAGTCTGGATGAACATCATCTGAACAATCTGCATTAATCTGGAACATGTAAAACGTGTCTTTAGAGGATTGACGTGCATACAATGATTGTTTAGAGCTTCTAGAATTAATCCTAAGACTAACATATATATATTTTTTAAATATGCATGCATGCAAAGGATCTTACTGGGATTCCTAAAGCTTTGAGGATGTTCATTTTACACATGGGGCATGTCCGGTGGTCTTGTAGCCATGGGTCAACACAGTTTTTATGGAATACATGTCTAACCAAACAAGAATGCAGAAAACAAATAATAAAACAGCTGCAAACAAATCCCAGTGGAATTAAAATATGTAAGACTCTGCAGCTATGGGACGTCTGCAAACTTAATGCCATAATGTACTCAACAAAGATGCCTACTTTTACAGTAACAGTACAGTATGTACAACAAGAATCAGGTGTAAAAATACAAACTTACCTGCATGGTAAAACCCTGACAACATCATTCGGCTTATAGCCCTCGATGCAAACTGCACAGCTGTCGAAGTCAGACTCCGTCTCCTGAAACGCAGAAGACCGGCAGACAAAAACATTATGAATGCATGTACAGTATACTTATAGACTCGCTGCTGTTTGCAGTGTGGGAACATCATTTACCTTGTCTCCCTTTTTAATGGTGTACACTTGTAGCTTACTGATTGCCTTTTTGGCAGCATCTCCCAAACGTCTCTGCAGACATAAAAAACAAAATCTCTATTACTGACCTCGGCCAACCTTTGAATACTGGTCAAAACCACGAGTGATATGCAGATATCTCATTGTTCTGTTCAGTCCATTCTGCATATTAAATAAAAACAAATGAAAGCAAGGCAGAACCGTCTTCAATTGTCTGTCAAGCAAACCGATCAGAGCAAATAAACAGGCTAGAAGTAGATCCAGAGTACAGACAGTAAGTCAGTTACTTTTAAAATGAATGTCCATGCTGTCCGTATGGGTGAAGGGTATTAAGGAAGCTATAATATTAAGGATGAGACCAAAACTGTCTGGAAATATCTTTTTTAGATGTATGGATTTCCTGCAAACTAATCAACCATCTCATTGTGTCCTGAAAAAGGAAGGAAAACAATGTTTGCAGAACAGATGGTGAGAGTTTAACAGACTGGATAGACAAACACAATAAATACTAAACACACCAACTCATTTTAATTAAATGCAGAACCCTGGGAGCAAATTGAGAGCAGATTTGTTCAATATGGTTGAACATAAATGAATACAATTCCAAGGCGAGAACAAAAACAATGGTCGTCACGGCAACGGCCCCTATCATAACAGGCGCTGATTTATGGACGTCACAAGAACGTCAGAGGCAGCCATTCATGGTAAAACCATGGCAATATAATTCAAAAGGCCAGACAGCGCAGCAGGATGACGGTTCACTGGCTCGCCACGTCCGTGATCGGGAAGCCGTCAGTCTGAGTCTGACCTTCCAGCCTGACAGAGCAGACAGTAGACGGAAACAAGCAAGGCCCAATTAAACGGGTTAGAATGCAGCACCACGACACAGTCAGCATCCATTCGTAGGCAGATGAGAATCACCTGACAGTTGGAGTGTACACCGTCATACCTGGTTGCGGTCCCGTTCATTTGCGTAGCGGAATCTTTGGATGTAGTAGAAGACGAGCCAGGCGAGGGAGATGATCATGAGAACTATGAAGGAGATGGAGACAAACACCACTGACGTTCTGCTAACGTACTTCTGCAGGTTGCGGGTTCCTATGGTGATGTGCACGGTGATCATGACCTGCTTGTCCAGCAAGGTCGCAATCTCACGACCTTTAGCCTCTGGAATCATAATAGCCACAACGTTGCCCGTCCCTGCACACAAAAACACCAGTCAGACGCAGACAGCTGACCGACCTCAGAATCCAACTCACAGAAATGTTTTCCTACATCTGCATGCGCAGGTAACAGGTCATCACGAAGACACTTTGCTTTCTATTTATCAAAACATAAATATAACTTTGTCGCATGATGACGAAACACTATTACTGCATTTGGTCCTGAGTAAAAATAACAGGCTCCAGTCGGACACTCAGTACATCTTATTCCTCCTGCCGCCTGCTTTTGGCTGCACGGGGTCTCACCGGCTCCCTGCGGTGCATCCCCTTTTATAACAGTAGCCATAAACAGTAGGTATCTTCCAACATGCCATCACAGCATCTTTTTTTTGCAGCATACCAGACACACAAAACTCCAAAAATACTCAGGCAAGGTATAAAGATCTGCGCAGTATATTCTGGGGTGAAAACAACTGTTTTGTGAATATGTGCTCCATTTTGTAGGAGTCACTTGCAAGCATTGATTGCTTGTAATACTCGCAAATCTCTTTATGCAATAGGATTGTGGTCTGTATCTGCAGCTGCTGCATTTTATACGACCAAGGATGAGAAGTCACAATGAAATCCTGTCTTGGAATGGTATTATTTTCATGCATATATGCAGGAATGAGCCTAAATCATGCAAACATCTGCAGTTATTGAACAAAAGTAACCTGATTATTATAGTCGCAACAGTAAAATTATGATAGTTTAAAGTAGAGTTATTGACAATTAAACAAACGCTCTATTTTTTCTTCCTTCATTCAGGGTATTTGTAGAAATGGGTGCAAAGCACTTCATCTGCATAGCTATAACCGCTCTGTTCATTCATGTTCCACTGAGAGGACTTTGTCTACACGCTATGTAAAAATCTTCTCTGATCAGATACAGGGGTCCAAGAGAAAGAGGACAATCTATTGTCTTTTGTCGTTGATGCAGCTTTAATTAGAATGGCGCTCATGAACCAGTATTTAATGGTGTCAGTTGATGCTACTTTGCTGGGGGGGCTGCCTCGTTCACATGCAATGCTTTCAGAGCAACCAGCTTCAGTTTCAGAGTCCACTTCGACTTTGGAAAAGGCACAAGAAGACGTGAAAGATTTCCCTAAGCCTCGGCTCTGAGCTCCTTTTTCTGCTCCCTGTGATGCAGATAGAGCAGACAGAAATAGCTGCTGCTAAAATAAGAGGGCACCGTGTGACACCGAGGATGGACTTGTTAGGTGTGGAAGTGGGGAGGAATAAACACTGAATGAGGTAATGATGTCAGCGGACACCAGGCCACTCGTTTCATAAGCAGGCTTTTGGTGTGGGTAAGGCTATGGCACAGATTACAACATAATTAGCTGGTGACCTCTTTGGTATCGACCATGTGCTGACCTAAATATGACAGTTACACAAAGCCGGCTACACAGGAAGGTCAGCGAAAGAAGTCTTAGACTCATCAAGTGAAGTTTGACATTTTGGATACTGATACTCTCGTACAGATAGATTCTGCTTCCAGGTAGTAGCAGTGAGCATAATAAAAAAACCTGCAGCTTTGTAAAGTAAAAGACAAAACCCCTTCATCACAGGTGATACCCTTGCACCCCTTCATGGGGTAAAGTCCCCCGGTTGAAGTTAAAGACGTAACCACAACGCCAGCTCACATAACAGTTCCACTTTGCAGAGGAGGGTTTTGACTTGTGCACAGAAATGATATAGTGACGTCACCGCTCTTATGCTTCATTTACTTCTGCGTGACTCATCTAGGGATTAAATGAGAGTTTAATTGGAGCGATGCGGACGTACGGTTCAAGGTTGACACTGACGCCACTCAGCTTTAAATATTAAAGTCAGGCCTTGAGACTTTTCTGGCTCTTAGCAGTCCAAATGTGTTGGTTCTGGAAAGGAAGGTGTTTCATTCAAGAGAGTCAATTTGAGTAAACACTATAAGAGCTTGGCATAAACAAGAGTCTTTCTATCATGACACATGCCTGGGTGAAAACCATTTTTTTTAAAGGCCTGTATGTGATTATCAACCCTTTTTGTTTGAACATCCGTTTTCTGTACTGCTCCTTTTGTTGAGCTGACTTCCGTTCAGTGTGTGCCGTTGTCTGGTCAGGTGTAAGGGAGGCTCTGCTACACCACACCTTTATGAAAACGAGCTCTAATTACCAATGGAAATACAGGTACAGGTGGAAACGAAGCTCTGCTTGCTGAAGAGCGCGTCACAAATAATACATTTAATACAGGAAAAAAACTCACTTTATTTTAAGGCGATACTGTGAGTCTTTTAGTTATGCTAAACTTTGTCTTAGTCTAAAATAGCTATTACATTACATGTCTGATCCTTTACTAGAGGAAAAATAATAATACATTAATGGAAAATAACTGGATGTGGACAACATGCATTTAAATTGATATTATTAATTATTATATAGGAAAACTGAGACGGGCAAACACGACTCTGGCATAGACTATAATCACCTGCTGCCGTTTGTGAGTGACTCGTGAATTTGTTGGCAAGCAACACAAATTACTTTGCTGGATGTTAATTTCACCGAGAAGAGAACATTCTGAACTGATCACAGCGAAAAGGTTTTTCAGTCTTGCCGTCAACACAACGTTTTTCCACATTTAGGTACTTGATATTTAGCTATCTGTACACAAAGTCCACATATGTGTTCTTTTATTTCTCTGAAGCTAGATTGTGGAAGTATCCAACCCAGGAAAACATCTCACACCCTTCCTTGAGGTCTCGGTCCAAAGTTACTGATCTAAAACACGCATTGCCCGACATCACAGACAGACAGATCGTCCGTTGTTGCCGCGGTGCTTGTTCTTAATCCATTATCCAGACTATCTTTGCAGCAATTATTTCTGTGAAAGCAGAACCCAGTGTCATTAATAACTGCGTCCAAATAATTCCTTATTATTATTATCATCAGAATTTTAGCCTGTCTTCTGTTTGTGTTTAGACAACTTTAATTGTCTTTTAGAAATGAAAAAAAAAATAAATAAAAAAAAAATAGAGGAATTTTGTGTCTGCGCATTGGAACTCAGGCATCACAATAGTTTAAATAATGTCCCATCCAGGTTTTGTCATATCATAACACAATGACACAGAGAGATAAAAAAATGAAATAAAAGAACTTAAAAGACCTACAGCCATTTAAAATCAGTGGATCAGTCGATTTGCTTTGAAGTATTGAGAATGTTTCTCCTAAAGTGTTTGTTGTTGAACCCTACGAGCCTTCAGCAGGGAATAAAAACACAATCATGTGTTTCCATCACTGAAGCTAAAGTTCTATCCTGCAGACCCCATCGGGCCTCGGGACGGGACACGTGACCGACCTGTTGGCGGACTCGCCCTTACCTGGATGGGGCATCGTTATCGTGTCGTTGGCACCGACGGAGCCCGTGTTGTATATGACAACCGCAGAGGCGTTGAGGTGCGCCACATTCCGGATCTTCTCTCGGTACGTGCAGTTCCCCGCAGCCACCAGCGCCACCACGGTGCTGTTGGGAGACGCGGCGGGGAACCTGACGTGGGGGCCGCACGCCTGTCTGTCCTGGGGGAGGGACGGCACCACGGCCAGACCTCTCGCTTCTTTCTTGGGCGAGTGTTCGCCATACCGACCGCACTCGGTTTTCTCCGTCTTGACCTCCGAGGTGACGGGGTCTCGATAGGTGATGCTGACAAACGCCGTGTACCATTCCTCCTTCTCCGCCACCGTGAAGTCCAGACACAGCAAGTGGACGAAACAGAACGACAGCAGCCACGTCGAGAGAGCCAGGCTGCGGCAAGCGCGGATGAGAGACGGTGCCATTGGCGAATGTGCGTGGCAAAGCTCCGGGTCCGTTTTTACAGGGGGCACGGGTGAAAACATTCACCGAACACAGGCGGGGTGTGACGTAGCAGGCGTGCGCATCGCGTCATATTCTGTAAAAGGACGGACTCTCTGTGTTGTTGCTTTCTGTCCTCGCTCTGGATTGGTTCCGCGCTCGTTTCCACGTGACCGGGGCGTGGCCAAAGCCCCACCCCCCCCCTTCCGAATGCGCACGCACATATTTAAATTAAAAATATACAGAGTCACTGAGTCTGACTCTGTATTTAAATATGAAGAGTTAGGCTATTTTATTTAAATAAAGAACACAATTAAATTAGGTATTGACTATTGGAGTTGAGATGATTTTTCGTAATACAAAGACACACAAGTAGGAAAAGAAAAACTGGCCAGATGTTTCTACCGGACAGAGTTGATAGCCGGACCTACAGAAAGTCGGAGTATCGAGCTTTTGGTAACAAATAATACTGTAAGAGACACTTGTTTAATTTCTCAATGACAAATCGATATTCCATTGACTTATATTATTAATACAAGTACTCGGCAACCTAAAAAGTCAGATTTAACAACACAAATATTGTTTTAATCTTCGTATTATGTGACTGTGCCAGTTCAACAACTTCTGCTGTTTACCAGCCAAACAACGTCAACAAAAACTATTTTGTTGCTATTGCTTTACGCGTTAGCTGTTTTATCATTTAGATTTCGTATATGTTTATTTGTAACAGCAGCCAAATAAATCACCTAACTAGAAGCTAACCTATGTTAGCATAATTGCTTACAGACGAACCAGCTAGTCATAGCCAACCTGAGCTGAATGCTCCTGGATGTATTGCTGCTGGTAACGGGACTTTAAATTGGACGTTTTTCTGGTAGATACCGGACACATCAAAGTAGAAATGCCAAAGAAGAAAACCGGAGCTCGGAAAAAGGCCGAAAATCGTAAGGAGCGAGAGAAACAGAGTCGAGCTAACCGGGAACATGTGGATGTGGCCAAACACCCCTGCAACTTTAACATGGTATGTAAACGCGGTAGCTAAAACACAACGACACTGCGTTAAGTATCAGAAATAGGGGTACTAATGTTGTTTTTGGTTTTCGTTTTGCAGGAATGTGACAAATGCCAGAGGTAAGGGGCTGGATTTCATTATCTAACCCCCCCCCCCCGTTATAAATAGTGGTGGGATCTGACCCAGTTTTACTCAAGTACAGTACTGTCTGTCCTTAAATGCAACTTGTAGGGCCTTACATTGCTAGAGTACATCGATGCTACTTTGCGTTATACTTCTGCTCTGCTGCGTTTCTTCGACAAGACAACATTCGCTGACACATGAATAACATCGAGTCTTGCGCAGTAAAAATCAGTCTAGTGCGATTTTATTTCTCTCTGAATGCGTGACGTTTACTTGCTCAAGAGCATTTTCACACTGTTGTATTCATATTTTTGCGATAGGAAAATATCTCAGGGCTTGTTCCACCACTGAATATAAATTGATCGCTTGTCAAACTATTAAAAAAGCACATTTTCTCTTTGTCCTGTCGCCCATTAGGAAACAGAAGAACAGAGCTTTCTGTTACTTCTGTAATTCAGTGCAGAAACTACCACTTTGTGCTCAGTGTGGTGAGTAAAATATGGTCTAATGATTGTATGTGTGGTTGAAGATGGATAATTCTAAATTATATGGAAAAGGCTATTGAAAACCAAGCAACTTCCACAAAGGCTAAACACTGCTCAGCAAGAAAGCCAGGAGAGAAACAGGAGAGGAGTCGTGGGTATTTTTGGTGTGCATTTCTTTCCAGACATGGACGGTTGCTATAGCGAGTAATTACAGGGTAACATCCATGGGATCGATTTATGTCTTAATGGAGTGGGTTAGCCAGCCCAACAGCAGAACTCATTAGTGTATTTTTAAACAGCAGCGGTCTATGACGCACAGGAAATAGGTTTATAGAAAATAGTCGACTTTGTCGCCCCCAAGTGGTGGTAATATATCCACACACTGCTGTTTGTACTGCAACGAGGATTGTGCGTAGTGTGGCATCAAAATAGTTTGTGACACATTAGTAAACTATGACGTGTGTAATGTTTGTTCTTCAGGTAAAACCAAGTGCATGAAGTCATCAGATTGTGTGATTAAGCATCCTGGTATCCACACCACTGGAATGGCCATGGTGGTAAGTCAGCAACACCCCTAAACTGATACGATCGCACTTCAAGATGTCCTGTCCATGTAGCGACCCACATGCGTGTGTTCATTTTAATGGGCCATTGCATTGTTCTGCTTTGTGATCAGTTGTAAGGCATTTCTCAAGTTATGTGGCATAAATTTATAAATTTTACACTTTGTGCAGGTGTTGCAATAATGACCGCCACTTTTTAAGATGTATCAGACAATAATGGAATGCAATATTAACTATGTGCAACACAGGGCTCCTTAATCACTGAATCAGTGTAAAATAATCTGCTGTGCATTTTAAGTTTAATGTCTGATTAATATTAATTACAGAAAAATACCCACCCCCCTCTCTGCTTTTTTATTTTTCTTCCACAAGGGGGCAGTATGTGACTTCTGTGAAGCTTGGGTGTGCCACGGCAGGAAATGTCTCAGCACTCATGCCTGTGCCTGTCCTCTGACTGATGCAGAGTGTATCGAGTGTGACCGGAACGTGTGGGATCACGGTGAGAACGCCGCCCCCCCCCCCACTCCCCCCGTCTGATTGAAATTCACCTGCCCTCATCAGCGTCTCGCTGGAGATCATCACGTCATGTTTTATATTCCGGAATAGGGGGGAGAATCTTCCGCTGCTCTTTTTGTCAAAACTTCTTGTGTGAGGATGATCAGTTTGAGCACCAAGCAAGCTGCCAAGTCCTTCAGGCAGAAACATTTAAATGTGAGTCATTCCGTTTTCCATTCACAATGCCCTTTTCATGGTAGGTGGAGAAGTGTATCTGTTTTGTTGCACAGAATAATATCTGGAGGGGATGTGAATATTTTGTTTTGCCGTTGCTCATGTTCCATTTTAGGTGTTTCCTGTAATAGACTTGGACAACATTCTTGCCTGCGCTGCAAGGTGAGTGGAAACTCTCAGGAAACACAGTGGAGAGAGTTTATTATGTTAAAATTAATAAAAAATACAAATAGAAATCTTTCTAATTTTTATCTCCGCCAAGGAGGTTCTGTTTTTGACAGCGTTTGTCTGTTTGCTATCAGGACTACAGAAAAACTACTGGATGGATCTTGATGAAAAAATGAACTGAAGACGGGTCTTAGTCTAATTTAGATCCCGTTAAATTTCGAGAGTGATCTGCATACCTGTCTGGATGCAAAAATATCTGGATTTTCCCATTAACTTATAATGGAGGCTTAAAAAATCGTATCTTGCAAAATATGCATTCAATTCACTCATCACAAATCAGTCATAAAAGGGGTCCGATATGAACTATCATGTAAAATGTCTTCTGGATCTAATCCAGAATGAGGTCAGGAAAAAATATTTCATTTTAACATTAAAACCCGTTTATAGATTCTAAAATGAGTAAAAAACAACCATCAACTCCAACTCACTTTGACTTTTCATGGTTGGTGTATAAAGACACCAAGAACAATTTAGAACCTTTTGATAATGATCCAGATCACCATGTGGACGGTGTAAATCCAGTTGGGAGTGGAATGAGCTGCTTGGTTTTTGCTTTCCGAGTGTTCACTTTTCGTTTGACCTGCAACAGGAAGAGATTCTGTGCTGCAGGAAATGTGCGATTGAAACCAAATCTAAAATAGACAGTCTTCTATGTAAGCAGGAAAGCGTTCCAATCAGATAAAGCTGGACTCCCCAAAATGAGGCCAAAGGTGCTGCCAGAAAGTGTCCCCCACCCCTTATTAAAGCAGTCTTTGATTTAAATCAGACTGCAAAATCCCCTAAATGATAGGAAGTTGGTTGAAATAACATTTCAGTGTACGATTTAATTATTGGGTTTTACTGGAATACCACCTTTAGTAAGCTGTAAACTCACTGCTTTACATGGAATTTACAGAAGAAATGGAATGTAGAGAATAATATATACTAATAATAAAATATAAAAATGCAACAACATAGTTCAACGACAAAAGAAAACCAAGAACACTGACCTGTCTCCGAGAACAGAATTAAATTAATGAATATGACATTTTACAAGTATTGTCATTCGATGGTATTGTTTCACTTCAATCTTACCGGCTTCCACTGTTTCCTTTCAGGCCTGTTACTGTGACGACCACGCCAAGAGTAAGGTCTTCAAACAGGAGAAAGGAAAGGCCCCACCCTGCCCAAAATGTGGCCACGAGACCCAGGAGACCAAGGACCTGAGCATGTCCAGTGAGTCATGTGCAAACGCGAACCCCCGAGTTGATTCATCCGCTCAATTTGCCCCGTGGAGGAGGTTGCAGCACCTCCAACGTCCATGATGAATCACCAAAGGCCAAAGACTGTGAAAACAGACAGTCCAGAGAAATGATTCTTTATTTTCTGGACGATTTCTAAACATTGTTTGTCCTTTTTCTCCGTGTATACATTTCAAGCGGCGGTGAAGTTGATATTCAGCCTCTTTTAAGTTCATCTGTCGGATAAACCTCGCTGTACGTCTCTTTGTCTTTCTCTGCAGCCCGGTCGATCAAATTCGGCCGCCAGGCTGGTGGTGAGGAAGACGATGACTATGATGGGGGGGCCCTTAGTTACGACTCCTACTGGAAGAACTTAGCATCTGGAGGCAGAGAGCAACAGGCAGGCTATGGAGAGGATGATGATGACGAAGAGTACGAGGAGGAGGAAGATGATGATGATGAAGAGGAGGAGGAGGAAGACGAAGAAGAAGGTGAAGTGGAAAAGGCTATTGATTCCATGGCTGGTCTTAAAACTGACTGAACCGCCCGAGTTAAGACAAAGACTCTGATCCCAGCGGTCCTGTGGGGACAATCACACGTTACAAGGAGCGCTGGACGGACGGACGGGGGCCCCAGAGAACACCCCCACATTTTCTGTAACTTTTTAAAATGCTGTATTCTGAGAAAAATAAGTATACAGATGTAAAACGAATGAAATAAAGCTGATGACCTGGTACTCTCAGTCCTGAAGTAGTTCTGAATTCCTGGTGACGGCCAGCTGCTTTAGGAGAGGACCTCCAGAATAAAGGTGCCGGACTCCAAACTCTACGGCTTTTATAAGTGCACGCTGAGTGACGTCAGTCCTTGTGGCAGTTCTGTTGCTACATTTGTATCCACTGTGAGCCCGAACGTTCGGATTTCTTGCCTGATATTTCCTAACGCAGTCATTAACGCATCATAATAGTCCTTGAGGTGCAAATGTTCAATCAATGATTAACTTAACTTACTTAGACCGGATTCTCGAAATCAGGTGCGTGACGTGAAACAGGTGATCAATAAAAAACAACACCTATCCGGACATCTACCCTGTTATGTAATATGATTACGTCATAACGAATGTTTCACGCTTGAATATGACAAGTTCGCGTCTTATAACCTGCAAATAAAAACATAGAACCTTTCATGTTGCGGTGCGGCAGAAGCGCGCTTCTGTGCAACAAATGTCTATTTGATCGATTAATAAAATATGAATCAACGCAGTGACGACCCGGAGGAGGAGTAAACGTCAACGCGACGTGACTGCGTGAGGGGCGTGTGCCAGTCGAGGCGCTGCGGCGACATCTGGACCCGTTCAAAACTCTCGGACTCAGATCAATGAGACGAAATAGTTTCAATCCGACTGAAATGCCGAGATGTGAACGAAGCCTGTTGCTCCGCTGGGTGGGACAGCAACGGCTGACTTCATGACTGCGCTCCTGGTGATCCTCGTCCAGTCCACGTCCCCTGGAAGCCGGCACGCGGTGAGCGGACTATGCGGGGTGTTTGCGGTGCAGGTTCAGGTACAGGTACAGGTACGGGTACGGGTACAGGTACAGGTGTGACCGACCTGGAGCGCGGCAGACGTTTCCAGTGGGAGTGCAAAGTTTCCATTTGATGAGTCATAAAGGAGGCAAATTTCACAGCAGGCGTGATCACAGACGTTTCGGGGCGGGGGGGTCCCCGTGAATAAGCCTGGTTATTTGGTTTAAAGCGAACACAGCTGTTCCGGAGCTGGGTCAACTTTCAGTTTCAGTTAGTGCTGCGGGTGTGATCTGGTGCAACATGCGCAACTGCGCATTGGATGACGGTCTTCTTGTGCGCACTTTGATGCCAGAAGCCTGTTTACGCATTTCACGTTCATGTGCTGGAAAATAATTCTTATTTGTGCAAAGTACAGCTGAAAAGAAAACATACCTTAGATTCTGTCTAGAGAGGGAAACCAATCACCAGCAGCATTTATGGGATCAATGGATCATTATCGCCCGCGCGCACCTCAAAAAGGAAAAACAACGATGCAAAGTCTCTTCTTTTGGAGAACATCTTCATTCATAATGTGATAATTACGTCATGCAGAAATACAAACGTGTCACATTGTAACAATAAAGTTACAGTCCTTATTTATAAGCTTACCTTATTTGCGCGACAGACAGACAGAATTAAATCTACAGAGTGATTATTTATGATGCAGCAGATCAGGGGATGTAGAAAACCGTAGCACAGAGAGAGTCTGTCTGGTGTCACCTTGGAAAGAAAGAAGGAAATGTTGGAAATGTTGTCAAAATTTAGGGAAAGCCATAAAAAAACAATAATCCTGCTCTACACAAATATATTTGGTTCTTTGCCCATGCTTCCAAGTTTTGTGAAGATGTCTCCTGCACATTTAACATATTCCTATATTCTATAATGTCCCACAAATATGGAAATGTGCTGAGGTAAATATTCCCTCTCAATCATATTACTATTATAACGGCCTAAAGGTGCACGGCATTGTCTGTGTCTGCAGACAACTCAGGAGAAAATGTGGCTTTAACCGAACCGAACTCAAAGCGTCGCTATTTGACAACATGGGAATGAGATTCAACAACCCACCTACATTCCTGCACAAATAAATGGTGTGTTTACAATCAGCAACTGTTAAATGCTGCTCGGTACGCCTCAATGAGACAGAAGGACGGCATCCTGACATTCCTTGTTCTTTTTCACAGAAAGGTGTCCAGCTCCTGCCAACCTGCTGCCTGTGCAGAGAGAGCCACAAATCTGAGGTCTGGCTTCGCTTCTTAATTCTGAGGTATGTGTTTTATGTTATTATAATATATTTGTTATTAGATTAAAAATGTGAGAGAAGATGTGTTGATCTTCAATGTAGCTGAAACCACGCTAGTTAAGTCAAATGTTCTATGATGTTCATGTTCGTGTTATTGTAACCATCGTCTCCCTCTCTTAAAGCTTCTTGAGCACATATACGTGTGCTGCTTCTGTGCCCGGTACAGCAGATGTACAGATTTGCTTGAACTTGCTGAGGCACGACATTGAGGTGAGCAAAGGCACCGAACAAAATAATATTTTTCTTTTGTGTTTAGCCTTTAGGATTGAAGTATTTAGTTTATGCTGCAGAAACCATCACGGTTTTATGTTACTGATGTGAAGTTTTTCCTGTCGTGTATCTGGTTTAGATGCTCTGGATATTTAATATATATTTTTCAGTGTTTCAAAATATTACGAAAACCTATTTAAAAAAACAACGTATTTTCAGAAATCTGATGCTATGCTCTATACGCCGTCCACTAATGACGTCAAAGTAAGTGCACCTTTAAATTATTGTTTTTAAAGACGATTACATGTCTGCATGCTGGAAACAGCATCAGTTTCATAAAGTGTGAGCCGCGCCATGTCTTTGCTTGTGAGCCCTCGTGCGTTTCCAGGATGCATTTTTTTTAGACATCATATCATCATCATCATCATTCATCATATAATTATCATTAACTGTTTCCAATAAGATCCCAAAATGGTTTGAATGGTTCATGGCAGTAAGAGTATATTTACAAAATTCATTAAAGCCGATGAATCAATTGTGTAATTTGATACTCAGGAGTGTTTGCAACCTTTAGAAAACAGAAAAAGGTGCAAGGAAAATTCTTGTGATCCTGATTTTCCACTACGAGATTAACCAATGCAGCTTCGAGCTAAATACCTAAACTATTCGATAGAAATTCAGCCGGCCTGCACGCAAACGTGTCTCCACCTGAATGACTTTTAATACGGGGCTATTATCTGAACAATTATTTTTAATTTAATAACCGTGTAGCTGTCTGAACAACTCTCTCTCTCTCATAGAAGAACTGTAAAATGATGTCACTGAGATGTTACATGTTGGAGTTGATAATGGTCATTAATGAAGAGGAAATTATGGACAATAATGCAGAATGCATCAGTGATTTTGATGAAACACTGCCTGAAGTGAACTCTGTAAGTCCTGTTTAAATTCTCTGTACTGTACTTGTAAGACAAAATGTTTATTAAATGTCTTACTTGCACAAACAAACTGTTGTGAACAACAAACTGTCCAGTGTGGATCCATATTTTATTTTTATTTTTTACATCTATTCATGGCTCATTATACATAATCATGGTAATTGTGCTCAGTTAATCAGTGCTGAAACATTAATGTTCTACGGCCAGAGCGAAGCTTCATTGTTGTAGTAGTTTTTACTTTTTTCTTTGACAAATTGTTTCATAAATGTTTTATTATCTCTCTTTTTAATCTTAGGTTGACTGTCCACCATGTGAAGCATATTCCCTTAGAAATATTACAGTATTCCTGGAAGAACTAAATAATCTTTTGGAAGAAATGTCCACATATCAATCGATATGATGTACTGTATTTTTGTATTTTAAATATCACTTTGTAACTGTGCCAAATTGTAACTGCAACCTGTACCTGTTTTAAAGTATATGTATATCGTAACAGTTTACATGTAGCGACACTGCACCAGTATCTCACTCCAGAATAATGTTCCAACTAAAAAGTCTTCTTTTCCAATTTTGTTTTCCTGTCATATAATGTGAGGACTATATCTATCGCTCCGTCCATCAACGATTACATGACTAACGTAAATGCACTCATCTGGAGTGACGATTGTTTGTCTTTAGCTAACAATTCTAGATGTTTCAAGTATTTATTAATGGGAGTGTTTATAATGTTGTTTATATATTTTTTATTCTTTATATTGGGCCTAAAATAATTGTGATGCAATAGGGTTTGATCAGGTTGATATTTTCGGTGACAACGATCACAAGGTAAAATTGCGCTGCCAAGTAATCAATCAGATATCCTATATAATATTGATAGGTCATCCGGCTGCCTGTGCAGCAGGGAATGTGTGTTTTAGCTGCAGGATTAAGTTCCAACTCCAACACCTGTACAGTTCAATGGTGATTACGGTCATATCATGCCTTGTATCATCCTCTTTTTATAGCAAAAAAATAAATAATCACCCAAAGGTGTCTATCAATCTCTACCTTTGTTGGCACAACGACGTACACCAATCAATCGTGGATTGCAAGACCCAGATGTTTACGGCAGAACGTTGCTCAAAGCTTCACCCTGCCTCCGTCTTGCCTTCTTCCCATAGTGCATCCTGGTGAAAATGTGTTCCCCAGGTAAGCAACGCCCACCTGTCCATCCACGTAATGTTATATAAAATGTGGTTCATCAGTCCAGGTCACCGTCTTCCATTGCTCCCTGGCCCGGTTCTGATGCTCACGTCATTTGTTGATGAAACGATGAAATCCTCAGCCACTCTTGAGAACGTTGCGCCAAAGCACCGCTGGAGGTCAAAAATTCCAAAGGGTACCTTTAAGTAGGTAAAAAGCTGAAATATTATAATTTATTGATGCAAAATTGTTACTGGTCTCATCGTGATGCCGTTTGGAATTTGACACAAAACAAATGAGAAAACCCCTTCATAAGTTACCTTTGAAAAGGTCAGGATGAACGGCCTGCTGCTGCTTGCCGCGTCCTCAGGCTCTCTATTAATGTAGACTTCTACTGCTTAATGATAATGTCTGGTTCGTGTCAACATTTACATTCCCCAGAGATTAACCCGGCAAATCTTGTCTCACGATAAAGATGAAGACAGCGCAGCATAACATTGATAAAGATCGAGGCTGTGAATGTTTCTCAGATGGCAAAGGTGGTTAAAATAACTCTTGAACCAAACAAAAAAATTCCTCAGTCCATACCAAACATTCCCTGACAAATAAATTGCAGTTTCTCTCACCTCCTTGTAGATCTACCAGGAAGCATTTCCTGGATGAATTCCTGATTTAGGGACGTTTAGTTGAACATACTGAACATAGCCAGAGTTAAAAATCTGGGAAAATATCAATTACATTTTTATAAAGACTACTTTTGTAATATCTGAGCACTTTATTTTTTCAAAGTTGTTTGGATCTCAGGAATTAAAATAAAACATTTGGGGGAGCAAACGCATTGACAAGCAGAGGGAGATAGGAAATAGTTTCAGCCTGATGAACAGGGAGGATGTGTGTTTACTGCCAGTTAAAACAAATCGGGCGTGTTGTGTAAACTAGGTTTTGCTCCATTAGTTTTCACGTATTAAATAAAATGCTTACTAGAATTCAGTGTAAACAGAACATCTGAAACATTACACATCCATTCCTTTTTAATTTTCAAATAGCTGCTTGTAAATTCCGAACAAAAAGTACATTTCACACGTGCATTCACTTTAAAAGTGTCAACCCTTATAATGAAAAAGAAAACATACAGTACAAAAATAAATAATGGAATTGACTGTATGCTGCATTCAGAAGAGATGGGCTAATATAATCCCATTTAAGATCCACTTGTACATGATGTGATTTCACTGGCCTGTACCTATGAGATTAGTGTGGAAAATATTCAGCAACCATTAAGAGAATGAGAGGAGATCCCAATATGATTCCATGATTTGGTCCAAATGAATGAACATAGATCAGGATGTTTGGACCTCAATATAAGCTACCATTAAAATGCACAGACGAACGGCACAAATGGAGAGCAGGATTTTCTGGTTTTAACACTTACCTGGAAGAAGTAAGTGATGCAAATGTTGCATGGAAGCTCATTGTTGACTTTGGCAAAAATGCTACAATTTAGATGCTAATACATCAACATTTGACAATTGTGTTACAAATCTGCTCTAACAAAAAAGGCAAAAAATGGGCATTAACTTGAGTTTGGCAAATCTGTTTTAGGATTCAATGAAGACATAGGCCCTCACATTCAAGCAACCACATGAAAACAGACAGCAAACAACAATATACAACATCCAGCAAGTTGTTCAGTTACACAAAATGGTGCACGTTAACAAATGCATTTAAGCTTTCATATTTACAGTCTGACTTAAGCAACACGCAATGCGTCGTCACGAATCAACTTTGCCGTAAGTCCCCTCCGGTGGTCGGTAGCACTTTGGAAAAGCCATCAGCTGCAACATGTTGAAGGCATATTTCCTGCATCTAATATTCTTTTGAACGTTTTCAATCCGACATCCTTCTCTGGTGATCAAATAAAGAAGGTGAGGAGGGAAGAAAAGAAAGGAAAACAAAAGAATATGAATGAATTACGTTTGCAATGGTTAAGACAAACCTTCAAAGGAGGTCTCCCTGAAATGCATTTGAATTTGGGTTTCAGTTTGTGTTTGTTATTGTGTTAATGAACAAAATAAATGGTTACTTGTTGGTTAATTTGTTGACATAAAATACACATATGGAACACTGGAATGGTAGTAATGACAGGATGCGAAAATGCTGCTCCAAATAAAAGTTATTATGCAAAAGGGTAAAAAAATAATAAAAAAATAATTTCACAGCCTGAACTTCATTCATACCTGAGGGAGGAAAAGCTGTTGATGTAGTTTTTCTGACCGGTAATGTTCAGGTTCCAATAAAGTACAGCAGCTTGATGCTACGTTTAAGCTTAGAGGAAAAAACCCCAAATTTTACATGCAAAATGTTCAGTTTAAATGAGAGCACTTTGCTGCTGTAAACACAGAACCCTCGATGCAAGCCTGAGGAAAAAAAAAGAGCTTTCAGCCAAGACACGCTTCACATTCTTCAGGCTTTAACACCTTCGACTCACTACTCATGCTTTCTTATGCACTAAGATTATATTTCTGTTTGAAAGCATGATGGATTTAAACTGCAAAAATCAGCAGATTAGATTTCCAGATGCACGGAATTCTGCAATCTGTTGAAGTTTACCTTTTGTAAGTGACGCACAAAATGTGCTGAAGCTTATATAAAAGAACCCGATTATGTGTAACTCACACCAGGCATATCCTTTTTCAAATGGCAATCCGGTTCTATTTGTATAAAGGAGGTGTCAACATGCATGCTGTGTGTTTTACATGTTTCTGAGCAATATAATCCTCTAAAAAAAACGTTATTCTGTTTATGTTCAACAATAAGGCTGGAATAAAAGTCAAAATAAGAAAGGACTTAAGAGTTATTGGTAAATCAGTAAAAAGTAAACATTTATTTCTCAATTAATTGATTCAGTGCCATATATTTTTATATATAATATTATCATTAAAAAGAGAAGGTCACACACAAAGAGAGAGAAAAGGAGTGAGTATAGATGGCATTGTCAGCAATTTATTGATATTTTGCAAGCAGAAAAACAAGACTTAAAATCAGCCACACAACCAGTAAGTGGGAGCTAACAAGCAGTAGGGCAATGGGGTAAAAGTGTCGTGACGCTGGCTTGTTCTCTGTTACAGCGCCAGCCTCAGGGTCTTCCCACTGCCCAATGTCTCCCTGGGTCAGCCGACTGCAGGGGCGCCGATTAGAGTGAAACAGAACCAACAGAGACAGATCAAAACAGTGTGGTGTTAGGACAGTCTAGATGTCATCTAAGTGGGTCTTTGGGTGCAGAATGACATCTTGAGAGGCAGTGCAGGCTGCTATCAGAAGTCCCACTTAGACACAGAACCATTAGTGGAGCATGGAGCAGAAATGTGACATGAAAATTTGAGATGGGACAGGAGGCATGCAGTCTGATGCAAAGAACCATTTATGCATAAAATGTCTGAATTTCATCTGATCCGGCTGATGAGCGTTCACTAAAGTCTGGAGCAAAGACAGTAGTGGTTTAACAGGTTTGTGGTAAAATGTCACACCTGTTTTCAAGTTTGCTTTACAGTTTAGATTTCCTCTTGGGCAGCGTTTCCCCGCTATTCAAACTTTGCTCTTAACAGATTGAGAAGATTTCATTCTCAAAGATTAGGAAAAAGTTGTAACGGCTTGTATGATCTTTATCCTGCGTGGATTGTGAAACCAGGGAGAGATAAAGCGCCCCATGCCAGGAGATTTTAGTCAAATCGCAACACATGAAATAGGTAAGAATGCCGTTAATTTCAGGCGAAACAGAAAAATGGACTCTGATTTAAACGTTCACAATGAGCGCGCTGGTGTCAGAGGGATATCACTGGAGGATAGCAGATTACTGCAGCAGTAAATGCAGCAATAAGAAAACACATAAACCCAAGGATGACAATAAAGACAGAGTTCCACTTGTCACCGTAGGTAAAGCAGCCAATCCAAACCCTCAACTGTTCAAATGCATTTCCTGCACTAAGTATGTGAACTACTCTTGGGCTGTTGTTTCAAACACCTCTGCTTAATATTTGCAACTACCAGGAAATTAAATAATAGCCTGTCACATATCACACAAGTTGTGATCTATAAAATCACACACACACCGTGTGTAAACTCTGACCCATTCGTACAAATCCTTTATAGACAGTGGAAATGCTGTAAAGATTGTACAATGAGACCCGTCATTCATTCTGTGTCACTTAATATTAAACGTAAATTGTAGATTAATGCTATCGTACACATTTAATTGTGGGTTTTCGAGATAAAATTGGCAAAATCTCTCTCTGTGGATTCGGCCTTACTATGAGCCGTGCTCGTTGGGCTATCTTCACCATAACACAATTCAAATGATTTTTTTTGGTGATATCTCAGGGTGAGAGGAAACCGCTCTGGTTGCCGTGGTCGCTTTGTTGTGGCCGCAGCGACACCTGCAATGCATTTTGGATGAGCTGACTGATGCCGTCTTTACACCACCAGGGGACTACATGAATAAAAGAGCCATTTCCATGGATTCTGCATTCTGTTTTATAAATGAGCTCAATGTGCATTACCACAGGCATTTCAGATGCGCACCTCACCAATGACCTTCAAAGGGCTCTTAATTTAGAATTTATCAGGTTTCGACAGATGCAGATGTAAATGTTTACCCTGCTGGCAAACACAAATATGAAAGGCAGAGGTTTTGATTGGACCATGCATCGTTTGTGATGGGAGGCAGTGATGGTCGAAGGAACACATTACGATGCTTATCTTGCACATCTAATGGTGATCAAGTGCAAACAAATTTCTGATGTGAACATAACATGTTTTTTTGGATGCAGGTTGTTATCTTTAAACCAGATTTACTTCTATTCTATTCTTCTTCTTCGTCTATTGAAGGATAACAAATGCAAATCTTAAATCCTGAGAAATATGGTTTAGGGATTATTTCACCCAAATTTTAATTTCTAGTCTCCAGAAGTCTCTAGCTATGCCAGTTTCGGTTTCATGAGCTGGAATTGTGCAATATCCCAGGTGAAAAAGTAAAGGTGAACAGTATTTACTTTGTGTTTTTACTCTGGGTTATGTCATTCCAGATGAAATAGTTCCGGCTGAGATCTATGATTTACCCACAGTAACCAGGACGTTGCTTCTGGAAGGACTGGCCTCCACTGAATTGTTGAATTGTTTTGCAGTGCTTTGTGCAACGATTGCAATGACTGGTTGCAGAAAGGTCACAGAGAGCTCTCTGCTCTGCTATCTTAGCAAATAAGTAAAACTATCTACAATTCACTTGATCAAAGTGGAAAAATATCTTTATTTTATTTAGATGACTATTGCTTTAATGAAACACGATTGGGATTATCTGGAACAATAACTTGCACCCATATGAATATAAAATACTGTCTTATATTACTGTCTTACCTTCGCATACAGTCCAGAGCACGGATGAAGAAATCCTTGCTGAGCTGGTGTTCGTCACGTAGGATGGCACACTGCTCTAACGTGACAGACATGGATGTCCGGTCTTTGGCACTTTTACAGCTGGTAAACCTGATGCCATTTAACCTTCGGCAGATCTGGATGGAAATGGAGAAATGCATTATTTACATGGATCCTGAATACACTTTCCTTCTTTTAAATGTACACACATGACAAGACATGATCGCCTTACGTAAACCTCTTTTAGAACATTGTGTACATTCAATTATACATGTTTGTTAGCATAATGTGACATAATGCATAATGCAGCAACACTTCTCACCATTCCAGCAGTCCATAATATTTCCACATTCTTTCTCTTCTTTGTCACTACATTCTGGCCCAGAGTTTCAAGTAATTCCTTTATGTCAGTCTGTGACTGAAAACACGGTAGACCTGTTCATATAAAAACAAAAAACATTTCCAGTAAGTCGGTGAAGTGAACGTTTATATGGCAGGTTGCAATAAAATTCATTTTCTGTAATTCTCTTGCATTCAGATGAACAGAATCCGGGTCACGGGTTTACACTGGAGCCTACCCCATCTGACTGCGGGTGGGAGATGGGGTACACCCTGGATAAGTCACCAGTTTAATCCAGGGCCAAATAGAAAAACAAACACGCACCCACACTCAGTCAGCTGATTTAGAGTGAGCAATTCACCTAAATTGCATGTTGCAGAAATGCCCCAACTGGAATTGATCCAAGGACCTTCTTGTTGTGAGAAAACAGCACTACCCACTGCACCACTGTGCTGCTCCCAAGGCACTCTTAATTTAGCAGTCCTCCTTTTTGTTCATAAAAAAGGAGGATTATATTGTGTTTCAGTTTTGTACTATAACATATCTAAAATATAAAATATAAAATAACTACTTGTGCTTTCTTTTATAATATCATTTTCATGTCCTTTTCTGAAATGAAAATCAAATTACCAAAATATGCACAAGCCGGCCAGGAAAGATCTAGAAAGATTGCGAGTGAAAATTGATGGTGAAAGAATAGAAAATCTGGTGCACTTACATTCTACTGACACCATTCCATTTAATGATTTATAATAGGCCTCTAACATTTCAAAGTTCTTCTGGTTTATTCGTTCCTGTAGGGAGATATCTCCAAACCTGCAAAGACAGAAACAATAGAGGAAATCATAATGGAGCACTCCCAGAATGCTCCCTAAATAAATCGATGGAACAGTAATGAAGCAGTGAAACTGTAATAAAAAAGCAAAACACCTCTTTTGCTGGGATCTTATTGCCGTTAATTGATTGAAACCTAAAACGGTTTCAATCAATTAAAACAAGCAATTGCAGCATATTTAATTGTTATGCTACACAATTATGTCCTTTTGTGGTAAAGTAAGGAGGCCGTTAGGGTTTTAAATGCCTCCTTGTCTTTATCGCCTTCACACGAAGAGTGTTTATTGTGTATGTTTCAGCATAGTGTCTGCAGTACCTCTCAGCAATAGTTTGCTGTTCATTGATGCCCACGTTAAACAGCACCGGGAATACTCGAAGAGGTTTTCCCTCCTTGATCTCATCTGGCAAGGTCTGGAAAACCAGTTGTGGTAATGGCACTTCTACAGTGAAGTGGTCTCTAAATGCAGGAGGAGAAAAAAGCAAACCCAAGGTAAAATAAATGGAATGATTAAATGCAAATCGAATGCGTTTTGCTGTGCTGTAGAATTGAATAAGTTCGGGAAGTTGCAAGGAACTCGACACTTACGACAGGCCTGTGCAAGTCTTAAAGCGAGACTGATGTGCGTCTTATGCATGATAGAAAAAGCATTAATGTGTGAGACAGATTGCTTTACAGACTGACATGGGGGTGGAGTGCAGCAAGAGGAGTGTATCATCTTATCACACATGGCATACTTGACCGAGCATAAATTAAAAAGCTCAGCTTTGTTGTTGCAAATGTTTCCACTGCAACGAGGAGGAAGAAGACATGCCAGGCCTTTTCCAAACTATAAAGCAGCAGCGTTGTCTTCAGGCTATTACGTTATCACATACACTAACTGATTATGCCTGGGGAGGAAATCTCTCACCGTCGGCCACGCACTAAAGGCTGGAGGTCACTGAGGTTATCCGTCTTGGCCTCTGTGATGTGAAACACGACTCTCTGCAGGTCTGAGATCCCAACCTCCATGTCCTCTAGCATCCCGATTTCATCACCTTAAACATAAAAAAACCAAGATGTTTCCTAGCTTTGATTCTTGTCAATAACAAGGTGACTCAAAATTTATCTGGATCAAAAACATAAAAACATTAGCAGCTGTTAAAAAGAGTGAACAGCTGTATTTGTTAGAGTTTTTTTTTGCCACATCTGAATTTACTCACTGTAGGTGCTGAGGAGGCTCTCAAATTGGGCCACCAGGCCAACCAGGTGGAGCTGCCTCAGGAAGTCTTTGTCCTGCATTCCTGCATACAGCCTCATTACGAAACCACAGGCTAAGGCTGCGAGCTGTAGAGGCAGACACAAACAGACAGATGAAAATTTAAATCAGCTACTGCACACGGTCCCTGAAAAAGACAGCTAAACAGAGAAACCAGAACCAGAACCAGAAGTAGCATCTGACACACTTCAGGTGTAATTCAAAGGTGAGGAGGACAAACCAATACAGAAGCTCCAGCTCCAGCCCCACAGCTGTGCTCCTAAAAGGATATTTTAGCTGTCGTTAGAAGAATTTTACTCCGGAAGTCCACCAGATAAGTTGTCAGGGCAGTGAGCGCTCAGCATTCCGCAATAGGGCGTTTAAGCCAGCATTAACTACCGGTAATTAACAGTAACTGAGAGAATGCATCCTGGTTACCGTATTGTGATACAGAAAGAGGATCAACACTTCCGCCTACTGCAGCTCAGGACTCAGATTTCACAGTGTGATTCTTATCCTATGTCAACTTTTACAGATGCCTCTGCTGGCAGACACTACGGACTAAAGTTTGGCATGTGTTGCACTCAGCTGGTTCAAACAAATGACATGCATGTATGCAATATTAGAGGAATTGTTAGATTAGTTTTATCTCAGTGGCCACCTACTGCCTGGCTGAAGACCACATCTCGCCTCTGTTGGAGGAAGAAGCCCTGTGGAATGCTACAGGCGGCCTCCTGCAGAAGCACGAAGGTCATGGCTCTCTTCGCCTTCTCAACCACTTCCGTCACGCACTCCTTTAATCTGGTTACCGCGGGATGCAGCTGCTCCCTCCAGTCACCTGTGGAGAAAGGCGAGATGGGGACAAAGGGGCAGGCAGAGTTGAAACCATAGTTTGTGGATGTGGTTGTATGTGACGAAATGTCAGGAGCAGCACACAGTTTATCTTTGAGGTGAAATCGGAATACAGAATACTTAGAATAAATCATTTCCATTCACATCAGTGGTCTCTCAAACAGCTGTTGCTGTCTGAATGGAGGCACAACGTTAATGCACAGCATCACAATTCTTCGGCCAAAGGCAAGATGGCATGGGGTTTTCAACTGTTAATTAGTGAGAGGATGAAATAAAAATAATAATTTGCATGTAATTTAATGAAGACAAACAGTGAACAGACACGTGTAATGACTCTGTGCTCTATCTCGGCACTTGTCAAGTCAGAGTCTGGAGGTTTATTAGCATATCTGTTGTGCTGCCTTCAGACGGCTGAAGGGATTCAATGAGCAAAAGCAGAAGCCTTTCATTCCGTATCACAGGGATGTGTTTAACAGATACAAGTATTAATGATGAATGTTCAATCAGAACACCGGGGTGTTGTTTCTAGTGCGCCCACACAATGCAAAATGCTGCGTGAAAATAGTCCGTTTACATTTTATTCTGCTGCCTGCTGCACCCCAAATTTTCAGTTTTGTTCTCTTGATAATGTCACCGCATCGGAAGCGGAATGACTTGTTGACAGAAACAGATGTTTTTTCTTCGACGTCTATATAAATTGTATTATTTTTTAAAAAGTGAATGCCTTCAAAAACACCAACAACTCGTATTGTGCTGCCTCGTTCCCTGGGCATCGAACGCCACACAGACAGACCAAGCGGAATTCACGTTCAGGAAAATACCAAAACTCAGAGCTGTTGTTGCGCCGCCCTGAGAAAATGACCCTTCAAGTTGCTGCTTGCTCAGTTGCTCCTTTAATGTGATGTAATTCTTGCTGTGATCGGTTGCTGGCGTGGAACCGAACCTACAACAGAGCAGAGAATGTGTGGTACTACCTTTAAAGTACTATCTTGCATCAATTATTTAACCTTAGAAGGACTTTCAGATGACTTTGTCCAATGAGACAAAACCTTATCCAACAGTTGAGGCAAGATATTTTTCATTTTCAAGGTGTTTCATGTTCAGTATAAGCAGCATCATATCTACCTTACCCCTCTGTTCACACAGGCGCTCGCCTTATAGAGCTTTAAAGTTGTTGTGGGTGATAAATAAATGTGTTATTTATCTTTCTTTCAGTTTCTCACTGATGCTGTCTTTGCTTCTAAGACTGTTTTGAAAAACCATGAACTTCTCATCTTGGTAAGAATCCTCACTGATGCTTTGCTTTCTTGTGCTAGCGGTCCTGACGGTCACGGGACGCCTCACATTTCCAGCAGTCTCACTTGGAGGTGACATCAAAGTGACTGCCTTCTTTTTCTATTTTTACTGAGCCTTCCAAGACCATGAAGATCTCCACTTCCCTTTTTGACAGATTAGGGTTTCATTTAACTAAAAGGCAGCTGCTGGACTTTGGTGAACTTTTACACCCTGCATGTTCTCACATTACACAGACGTATACTCTAAACTTAAAGACAGCATGA
Organism: Brachionichthys hirsutus; assembly: GCF_040956055.1. Lineage (NCBI taxonomy): Eukaryota > Metazoa > Chordata > Actinopteri > Lophiiformes > Brachionichthyidae > Brachionichthys > Brachionichthys hirsutus. Next base: position 206,465 of record NW_027180397.1, read on the forward strand.
ATGTAGGAGATACACAGTCCACGGTGATGACTGATGGTCTCCTCTCTAGCCAACAGGGGGAACTGTTGACTAAGTATAGGCAATCATTTTTTTGCCGTGCAATCTACTCAGCTGAAACATATTGAAAAGTCCTTTGTGTTGACACACGGACACACACTCGCATGCACACACACACACACACAGACACATATGCAGATATGACCAAGGATGTAACACACGTCAGCCTTTCCCTCACCCTGTCAGAGAAATGATGTCTTATCTCACTGTGCAAACGCTGCCTCCGCACAGTGAAGGAGGAAGCAGAACGCTGGCTGTCATCTCCTCACCAGCCCATCTGTCCAAACACCCAAACCTCCCACCCACTCCCCAACGCCGCACCGTCAAAAGGTTCGGGTCCTCGCCGGCCTCCACGATGAGATACAGCCTCATCCCGTTAATCCGTCCATGTTTGTATTTAGACAAGCAGATGACCATTTGCTCTGAGCGTGTTCAGTGTCTAAATAAGATGCTCTTGGGGTTGAACTCATCCCTCAGGCCGAACATAGGGAGCGTCGCTTTGTTCTCAAATGCCAGCTCAGACACACACACACACACACAAACGATGGCACAGATGTGTATGCATTCGCCTGTGATACATTGAGCCCTCCACACACACATGCACACACTTGTCAGGCTAATGCCGCTGCTCTCTGAGCCAGTTGGCCGCTGGAACCGGCTCGGCACTTGTCTGGACACAAGCTTAAGGCAGGATTTTACTGGATGTAATGGAAAACTGGCCAGCTTGCAGTCAACAGTGAATGGCTCTGCATATCAACTGCTTACTTTCATCCAATTCTCTGGCAACAATTTAAGTTTCTGTTTTGCTAATGCTTAAACAACAGGGAGCCTCCGAGTTGGAGTTTTCTCTCATTCCTGTCAGCCGAGGGGATGTTTGGTGATATTTCCGCCACAGTAATGGTTCATTTGATCACAAAAAACTGCAGTTTTGTGGAATAAAGAGAGAAATCTCACACAAGTCAGAATACTATCACCAAATGTTCCTATATTAAAGTCAGTTCTATGCTGTGCTATGAAAGGAGTTAGTCATAAAGCATCACAGTGCACGTTTCAGAGGAGACACACAAAATCCTTGATCCATCAATAGACAGTCATCAGTTATAAAGCATATTTACTACATTTAAAACGGTACTGACAGTTTGTTATACATATAAATCATTGCATACATGAGAAAACAACTACTAGAAGCAGACTCTCTACACAATAGAACATTACCACTTGTTTTATTCAGACAAACCAATAGCTGCTGTTTGATGTCAGAATGAATGAATGAATCAATGTTCCTGCTCAGGCAGCGGGAAATGAACATCAAGAAATGGTAAACGGAACGCACTTCTAACGCCTCTCTAGTCTGACTGACTCCTGTAATTGTTTTGCAACATGAACCAGCATTCACAATGATAATTCATACTCAAGTCATTTAATGGCTCACGTCTCAATAGAACCGTCGTGAGATTTGTATCCTGCTCAAAGGAACTCTGATGGGGGGGTCAAACTACTAACCTTCTGCTAAGTGAACTGCTCAACCTCCTGAGCAACTTCAAAAGAACTGCAGCTCATTCTTACTTCTGGGCTTCAATTAAGTGAGAAAATACGTCATGGCAGCCAAAGAAATGTAAAACTGAAGGCTGTCGTATGTGAACAGAGTATAAACCATGTACATCCCTGCAGTTTCACCACGATTCCCTACCTTCAGTCACATGACTCACATGACACCCGACAGGTGAACAAACAACCCGAGATTTCCGTTTCTAAATATACATTTATTGTATTTGATGTGGCATTAGGTTCATCTAGAGTTTTGATGTGGAAGGAACCGAGAACTAACTACGGCAGTATCTTTATTTATTAACAACCCGTGGAACAGATTTGCAGTGAGGAAAAACGTGATAAAATAATTAGTCACTTACCGGGGTTGTGTGAGGTGATGACATCAGCTAGCTGCTGCTCCAGGATTGGCTCCTTCTTGCTGCCGTCTTCCTCCTGGAGTTTATCCACCATGGCGATTACGCAGTTGAGACATTTGGCCACATTGGCCCACACCCTGTCCTAAAACAGCCAATCAGCAGCAAGATCAGCTTCAAAGATTACATCTCTGTTTTTACCACTTTGTTTTTGAGACATTGAAATAGAATAAAAGCAAAGCTTGGAACAAAGCCTTAGAGAGAAAGAGCTAACACCACACACATAAAAAAAAATCTCTTATGTCAAAAAAACATAGCAAAAAGCTGTTTCTTTTCAAAGTCTAAAATGACCTTGGGTCTAAAAGGTCAATAGGAAATTGCTGTCTGGTTATTCTGAGATTACTCTCAAAGCATTTGAACTGTTTCCAGCCTGCTCTTTCTTTTCCTGAGCTCCATCTGTTAGCGGATGAATAGCCACTTTCGCTTCTGTGCATGTGTGTGTGCGTGTGTGTACAAAATGACAATCCCAATGAGATGAATGCATGCTTTTAGTCGTGCCATGTATTTTGGTTTTTGTTGCTTCCAAAGCATGGCATGAATGGTTGGGGATATTTCGAGACATAATTAGGCACTGGTGGTGCAGAAATCATGCTAAACTCCTGCTGTCAGTGTGGCACACAACAAACAAACCAACAGCCGTGCACATTTCAGTGACGAGGACGCCGTAAATTAATGATCTCTCATGATATAACATTTAAACGCCATAAATAATATTTCTCATTACAAAGAAAGGGTAATTTCTGGGCGTAATTGTTAGCTACTATAAAACCCTGCAATACAGTGACAGCATCTCCCTATGTGTGCGGTACAAAATTAAAAGTACGGTAAGCACTTGCCAGATTGCTCTTGAATATATATAAAACCACACAGCTTGGATAGATTAGAGCAGAAGTCACACTCACCCATTCCTCCTCGTCGTACTCATTATGATGCGGTATGGAGTCTTGGTGCTTCAGTGGCAAAGGCCCTTCTTCTCCTCTCATTGTGGCTTGAGATCCCTCCACATTATTACACACCGCTGTGCTCTCAGTGACCGACGTGGACGGACTGTGGCCTGGAAGTCCCTGGCTCGGGTTCTGATTTTGGCCGCTTCCCTGATGGATGTGGCCTTGATGTTGGTCTCCCTGCACCGGGGTTTGCTTCTGGTTCTTGGCAACGTACCCAGGCCGAGCCGTATGCAGCGCTAGGAGAGCGTTCTTGACCAATTCATCTTTAAGCGTGTGAACAAATTGTTCTGTCTGCAGCAAAAAAAAAAAAATAGAGAAAAGAGAGGTTGGAAGAAACGAGATGCTGAAAGTTATTGTGGGACAGCAACACAAATTAAAATCTAAGCAGTAGACTGAGTGAGTGGGGCAGAGCAGGTCTCACGCTGGTGGGGTGAGTGGCTGGAAGAAATACTGGTGGAATTGAGCTCAGAAGCAGCTGGCTATTTACAGAGGGAGTGAAAACAGACAAGGAAAATGAATACTCTCCTTCACTATAAAGTAGCTGCACTCCATTACCGCAGAACAGCCTGTGAGCAATACGGTCAGCAGCGAACAACAAACAATTCAATTACTCCTCCTTCCAGCCTGCTTTTCCCGAGGAGTACACCTTCTCTGATCTCAAATTCAGCAGCTGCTGCGAGTTGATGATGATCCCGGTCCAAAGGAGCCTTGTGCGTTCTGCTGAAATGATAAGGGCCCTCAAGAATAATTGAGTTAGCGCTGCAATGATCAATTTTATTAGAACAGCAAACAAAACAGGAGCCAAGCCCTCCAATGAAAAAAGAACTGTGATGCTGTCGTAAAAATATGTTTGCCACACAAACATCCTTTCATTGGTCGTGCTGCCCTGATGTGGAATGAAAGGTGAGCCTGATGAAACTGCCTGAAGTTGGGGAGTTGGCTTTGCCAGCAGAGGAAGAGGAATTGTCTGACTGAAAAATGTGTGTTTTCTCCCTTTTTGTCCTGTTTTATTAATTCTTTGAAATAATTTCCTTTGTGAAGCAAGGAATCTTGTCTATTACATACAGACAAATGGGATTAAACTAATCTATTTTTGAATTTGTACATGAGACTTGTGAGTACACAGGTGTGTGTACAGTGATCTGTCTTTAAATATGAACACACAGTTGTTTGTGTGACCGCAAAATAAATGGAATTAAGTTGATAAATGACTGGAAGTGGAGGAAGAAAATGTTGATGTAACACATGCTCCATTGGGTGGGTGGCTTTGGAACTTGATGACAGGTGATGCCACTAGAACATCAGCTTTAAAACACACACACACACAGACACACACAATCACAGTTTCCCAATTGCACTACACTCAATCACACACAAACGCACACAATCACAACTTGAGATTTTAATCAGAAAGCAGCTCTGCCTGTGCTGACCAGGGCAAAGGGTTTACTTGTCCACCGCGTTCGCGTCTAATCAAGGATGAGAGGAAGTGGTGACAGAGCGAATGTACCAATTAAGTAGGCTGATTGCACTCTATTCCACCGTGGCAAAAACAATCACTCCCACAACAGATTGCAATCTGACAGCACCAGATGTAATTCATTAATTATACTGATAAAAAAAACGGCTCTATTCCACGAACTGCCACACGCTGCTATTCACTTTTGTTGGTTTGGCGTTTTAATGAAAAGTTGTGGATTTTTTCTGCTGTTGTGTGTGTGTGTGTGTGTGTGTGTGTGTGCTTCAACTGGATTGAAGGTTAAATTGAGAATCTTTAAATGACGTATAATGCTTGAAATGAAAACTATTGGCTAGGAGCTTAAAAACGGAACCCCAGAGAAAATTGTTTTGAGGGGAGTTGGGGATTAAATAAATCTAACGACACATTTAAAGATTGGGAGATTGTAAAATAGATAAAGACATTGGGATGGTAGATTTGGAGGTAGCTTGGGTGTGTGTGTGTGGGGGGGGGGGGGGGGGGGGGCTGGCTCACCTTGTCAGAGAGGTTCTTAAGTGAATCCCTCAGTCCAGGGGATGAGTGCTCTTGGGCAGCTTGGAGGAGCTGGTCTGCTAAGCCTGTGATGAGGGGCTGAAGGAGGCTCATGTTGCTGAGAACCTCCTGAGCTTTGGCTGTGTGCTCTGGAGAGTAGTAGATACATTGGTACGCAGTGCTGAAGCTGTGGTGGAAGAAAATGAATGCATCAATTCAAACCTGACAGATCCTGCTGAAGATTTATGAACGCTTCACTTTTGAGACTAAATGTTAAAGTTTAACTGAACCACCCTCATTTCTAGACTGAAACATGATTGAAAGCGTGTGTGTGTTCAGTGCTGCTGGATCTCCTTGTGTTTGTACATGTGTGTGTGTGTGTGTGTGTGTGTGCTTGTCTTTTGCCAATACCAGCAGAATATGAAATGCAGTGTTTGATATCAAACAAGGTCCAAGTGAAACTGCAGGGTGGGATGGGCGACCTGGTCCATCTGGCGACAAAAGCAACACCAATACAAATATCCAGAATAAATATTATTTGCCAATTTCCTGCAAGGTGGAGTTTAGGTAGATGTTGTAACATCTCAAACGCCACCCATAGCAACTACGTTCAGCCCGAATGCCCCGTTGTGAATAGAAAGTGAAATCTTTCCTAACAGCTTGCAACTGTGCCTAATTGTATTTGAACCCTGAATCATAGTTGTAAATCATCTTAGATCAAATTAATCACAGTATGACTCTGTAACTCGATGAGAGGGGCTGAAGTGCAGAAAAAAAAAGCCACAAAACAGATTAAAAATGTGTTATGAAATGGTTATTCAATGTGTTTAAGGTCAAGAAAATTTAATTAGGCTGCACTCTTCTTTTGAGCATTTTTTTTTTAAACATCCTGCTTCTTTTGCTGCTTGTACAGCAGATTCCCAGGTACCGAGCCAGAGCTGTCAAATCGGACCTGAAGTCTGATGCCAACCCATTTTTGCTCTATGAATAATTAATCCCTTCCCCATTTCTAGCGTGCTACTTAATTCTTCGACAAAAACACCTTTTGTCAGTTCCTTGATTCAGGGCAAATCACTTCAACCAAATATTGTCCTCAGGTAAAGCTCTTGTGACTTTCAATGAGCTTCTGTTTACTTCTCGGTAGAAGTTGTAATGTCATTTGCAACCATGCATGCTAGTATAGAGTCCTCTCTGCAACCCTTTATGTAGGTCAGAACCCAGAGCCGGATCCCGAGGCATAATTGACAGAAAACATAGAAAGAGAGAGGGAGAGAAGGAGGGGTGCATACAGTACAAAGAACTATCATAACATTACCTTCCCTTCAGCATTCTTAATATTTTGCAGGATGGAAAGGCCATGTTTCCTTAGAAGTTGTCCAGGCTGGAACAGAACCGTCTGCATTAGCGATAAGTGTAATAATCTGAAGGCTTTATGAAAGTATGTGTAATATAGTAGCCACCTACTAACTTTAAATTCTGGTTATCACTGCAAATGAGATCCTTGGAGAATTACCACCCACAAGATAGAAGCTAATCAAAGGAATCACTAAGTGAGAAAGGTTTATAGTACAAACAGCATCAAATACCACAGAACACCATCGTCTCTTACATTCAAACTGCTGCTGAATCCATAAGCCGACCTTTACAATGCAATGATTTCAGCCATAGAGAATACGTCACTGAATAATCTAGTGTGTCAAAGCCTTTCATCGCCTATAAACCTACAGGTGTCTTTACTGCCTACACTCAGGAGGTAATGTTGTTCCTGGCATTGATTTTGCTGTCTGTCTGACTGTGAGCAGCAGTACAAAAAAAAAAAAAAAAATTGACAGGTTTTCCTGAAACCATGTGGGTTTTCTTTTCAATTTCTCTAACATTGCAAGTTATTTTCACCATTTTCATTCGTGCATGAACTACCTGCTGGATTGTGATGAAATTGGGTAGAAGTGTTGAACATGCAGCAAGGAAGAGCCCATAAAATGTTGGACTCGAGCGCCTTGGCAGAGGTTTGCATTCTCTGAGTGCTGTCTACTTACAAACGTAGAAATACAGAGGGGGAAAAACATGACTGCTGCAAAAATACAGATGCAGAATTGGAACAGAAGAGAAAGTTGTTGGATGAGGACGACTCCTTCAGAGACTTTGATTCAATAACAACCCTGTTGACTCTTAAGCACAAATCCAATCACATTACGAAGTCTATGCAGGCAGTAATGAATGTAGGGACCTGCCACCTGATGCTAGAGGACAGGATTGATCCTCTCTAAAGATGGCTTAGGCAAGGAACATTAATTGCCTAATTGGCATTGCTGTCAGTCCAAGTAGGCTTACAAAGATTGCAGATGATGCAAAGGTGAGAGAGCAGAAATATGTGAATGAAAACATGACAAAAGGCAAACAAGTATTGCGCGAGTATCTGATTAAAATGTTTGTCCTTGGATACAGTTTACGCGCCTTATATTATTTTGGAGAGCAATGTGGCAAATTTTGACAGAAAAATACTTCCTGTGGACCTGTCTATTTACCGGAATTAGCCTCTTCAAAGCAGTCATGAACTCATAAAAGACTGACTCATTCCTAAATCCTTATTGTTTTACTAAAGTTGCACTCAGAGAATAACTTTTTTCTTTCCAGTTTACTATTTCATGCTGAATCTCTTTCAAGTTAAACATATTTTTGTCCTTTTTGCTGTTGCAAAATGATCAGAGCATTTTGAGTGTTTGATATAAATAGCTTTGTAGCCTTACATTATTGCTAATGATCCCAAAGGAAATGGAAAAACCTTAAAAAAGAAAGGATTACATTTCTCTTTGTACATTTACAACATGAGTAGCAATTCCAGGAAATACTATAGAAGCTACTCCCTTGACTAGAATAGCAGTATTATTTCTATGAATGTTTAATGATGTTCATAATGTGAATATGAGTCATTTGCCCAGGACTGTGTTAACATTTAAGTATTCTGTGTATATGCTACATATCAATATTCATGTAATTATCTATAAACCTCACAGGGTCAATAAATTACATTCCCACATACATTCAGCATAAAACATTTCAAGTTTTGAAATCTTGAATCTTTTGAATTTTTTACCATATTCAGTTCAATATCACCAGGTTACAATGAAAAATATAGATGAATGAATCTCATGTCAGAAATTGTGCACAGAAATTCAACAGTATGAGCAGAGCTTTCTAATTTGGTCACAAACTTCACACTCTGTAAATGGTGCACCCTCGTGATATTTTATTACTTCATTTGCTGGAGACTTTATAGACCTCTATAAAACTGGGCCTTTATCCTTTTCCTTGTCATTACAAATCTTACTTGCAGACACAACTATTTGCGAGGAAAATCAGGCATACTCGAGTTGGACGATTAATTCTGGGGTGTAGATTAATCTCCTATAGAAAGCTACCTGAAGGTGTCAGGCTTGTTTTTTTTATATATTTAATTAGAAGACTTGAAACCATATGGCACATCTCAGATTCAGATGCTTCGTGTGCATCGCGCTTTCCAGCGCAGGCCCAGCTGAAGCTAAAGTGACAAATCAATACATCGTGATAAAGTCGAGCAGAATCACGAGCAGTCACACTTCCAGTTTCGTTAAAGTAATATCTATTCCATCCAGATATGATGTCTCGTTCCAGATTAAATTGTACATCATGATCAAAACAATGGAGACAGCTGGGTATTCCAACTTTTCAGAATCTTAATTCATCTGGCCTTGGGGCACATTTTACCTGGACTATATTTGCTCTCAGAACTCTTTTCGTCCCACGAGAGAATATTACTTTGCTCTTAAGGGAAGCTCTCCAAGACTCCATTACAGGATGTCAGTATAACACTGTGGGGAGAGCAATGCTTTTAGAAGAAATTGCTGTCTGATCCCAACATGCTCTCTGATAATCTATGATAATGGATTCCTCCTAGCCCCACTTCATTTCCATGTGTGCCCCGGGAACATTATGGTGCCTCCAGACATGACCAAGTGTGGCGTAACCCCCTTTGCTCAGTAGCCTTTGACTCATCAGATTAATGGCCTTCATATTCTCATCATTAAGGTTTTACACAAACAGCGTTAGATCTCCAGGTATAGTGACCCAGGAACATGCTCACTCAGCCTAAAGTTGGGAGCCTCAAACAGCAGATTTCTTAAACCAGCAGCATCAGCATAAATGTGTGTCTTGGTTTTCAGAAGGGATCAACAGCAGTTGGTCATAACAGTAATGAGAGTTAGAATGTCACTTGGCTCAGTGTTTAATCAAGCCAGCATCCCCAACGCATGGCTAATTAATAATGGAGAGGAAATTAATGAAGAGATTCTGGCTTGCAGCTGACAGGCAGCCGTAGTAAAATCCAGCTACGTTAGCAGAGCCCCTGCAGCAGTCCAGGTGACCGCCAAAGCCGCCTTCATCTTTTAGACAGCACACTTCTCACATCAGGCCACTGCCACACGGACACTGTAAAAAATATCATCCACTCTAGATACACACTAAAAGATCTGATCTTATAAAAAAAAAAAAAATCTTTAAAGTGAAAACTCCATCTGTCGTTCAATCCTGCAATCCTTTGGACGATGTTCTCGAAGAACAATAGCCAACGTTTTCCCCAGTGATTCAAACACAAGCTAGGAACCCTGATCTGAGACCAGCTAAATCCCAAAGCTACTGCCAGTCCATCCAAAACAGAACCTGGAGCAGATTGACTCCAGAGCAGGCAAAAAAATAATCACCACTTCCCACACGTTCCGATTTCATGTGTCTGAGCTTTTTATTTTGTTGGACACCATGCTGCCAAACCGTGAACAATGCCCCAAGAGACTCTGTTAAATGTGTGCATTTTAGTTTCAACCGCTCACTGTGTCCCAGGAATATGTCATCCTGCAGCTCTGCTTTGACCAGGAGGCCTGGCAAAAGTACAGTCCTTCATTCCTTTCTGTTACGATGGATGGAATTCAAAGACGTCTGTAGAGAGGAGCTCCATTACGCAGCCAACAAAGCTGATCGTACAACGATGGCTGTGTCTAATATTCGAGACACAGCGTCCCATCTGGCCAATAGAATATTAATGAATTCATGCTTCTAACCACCAGAGGAGTGTACTCGTCAATTAGCTTCCCAACCCTCAACAACCAGCCAGGAAGTCCCTGAATCATAGTTCACAAGTTCTAATTGTTCTCCATCTCCATCCTCTCATGCATCATGACCGGCTCCCATTTTTACCATCCTGTAGAAATGGAGGTAGCCCCGGAGCTGTCTGGGAAACTGTGAGCTTGTGAGATGCAAGAGGAAAGGCTTCAGTTTCTTCCACCTGTTTTTTTTTTTTTAGAGTTTGAAACTGGAAGTTTTATTTTCTCCCTCAGTTGCTGACATAAGGAGCCATTCATTACCTGCAGCATTGGTTTCTCTTGTTTTTTTGTGTAGAATAATTCTGCTGGTTAGAAAACTGTAGAAGATCACACACACACACACACACAACGTACACACGACCAATTTCAGGTAGCAAATGTAGAACGGCTGAATAATTGAAAAGAGGCTGCTAATGAAAGACCACCTCAGCAAATCCACAGCACTGTCCACAGGGTTCAATTAAACACACATAAAAATCCAGTAGCTTTTAAAACAGCCATTTAAGTGGGAATGCATGTATTAATGAAAGATAAATGTGCTTGCCCTGTGTGTACATGTGCAGAGTTTGTGGAGGAATAGAAAATGTAGGTATTGATTAAAGTCTTTGCCGGCCCATCCTGAGAGACAAACTACATTGCATTCTCTGGTCACTGCCAAGTGTGGCCAATGCAGGTTTTAATGGATCTGGAAAGAACACCCCTCCCCTCTCTTATAGTGTCCAATGAACAAAGACAAACAGCTCTTTTATTGCCCTCCTGGTGACACCTCTGTGCTCAGGTTCTCCTTTCCCCCTTCCCCAGTCCTTTTCAATCTTCACTTTGATGAATTAATATCCCAATGAATAGCCGAGCCTCACATCTTGCAGATTGTTCCTTTTTTTAATCAAATGTTATTAAAAATGTCTGATTCTGAAAGAAGAGAGAAGTTTAATGAGTGAAGATCCGCCTGTGTATCTTTGCTAAAATCGTTCTGGCGTGAAAAAGCACACAATATTCCAGTGTTCAACATTCAAACAATGGAAGAAAAAAACTCCCATTGCATCGGTCTAGGTTACATATTTGCTCAGACATTTAGTGCATGTATATAAAAGCAAATTAATCCTAGAAATAATGAATGTTCCTTTAATTACAGTAGTCATGCAACTTCATTAAAATAGTGGCTGCAAACACTCCTGCAAAACCACAGAGAAATTGACTTCTAATTCCCATTTCTGACCATGACTGACAAATGGCTGCATTGCAGGTCAAACATGGATAAGGCTAAGCGCAGTAGTAGTAGTTAGCCAGGCAGAAAATTGGAAAATTTAAGATACTATGGATTATTAACTAAATCATATTTGACGCTAAAAGCTCTCTTCTTGGAGATTTATTTCTGAAGTCTAATCTCTCATTCAAAATCATTTTGCATCAGTGGATTATTGATATGCTAACCTTATCCTCGTCCATGCACCCGTGTAAAAGCCACCATCTCCAATAACGCCACTTGAACATAAAGAAGTTCCTCCTCTATTTTCTATAAGCACAGGCCCACGACTATTTTCCACCAACGTGTGCATTTCCCACCGACACCTAACAGCTCTTGAGCTGCAAACTCTGTAACTAATTGGATCTGGCATGGTCTGTAATGACTTTAAATTCCGCGGGGAGCTTTTGGAAAAATCACCTTTCATTTCTTCTGGCATCACTCAAGTGGCTACAGACTGAACCTCCAGTGACACGTGCCTCCATCCCGCATCCAAAGGGCAAAGTCGGCTATATTTTCAGGATGCTGCTAATCTCAGGATCGAGGAAGTTAGAGAAATATGTTGCCCCAATGCACCTTGCCTCGCTATAAACACTTCATTTAGTAAGTCTTTGGTATGTCCCTATTAAATTCTCTGTTCTACACCTGAGCATGTGTCCTGAATTAAATCACCATGTGCGGACCAGATTGAAAGTTGTTATTCCTACCTCTTCTTCTCTGCTTCGTATCTGCTGAGGAGGCGCTGCAGACCGCCACACTTGAAGCCCTGGAAGTGTGCGGCAGGAGCACCAACAGTGACAATGTCATAGGAGGAATCTGCAAAGAAATAAATCCCATTTGGGATGATTTAGATGATTCTTTTGGCAGAAGAGGCTCTTTATTTGAATGGGCAGAGGTTATGACAATTAAATCAGAAAACAGTGAGCGATGCAGATTGAGAAATGGCTGTTTCAGTGCTAATTCAGATAAGAGAACGATCCTTCTGTCCCCTAACGAAACCACAGTCGACCAATAGTGGTTTTCCAACGGGAGAAAATACTCCGAAATACAACGAGCAGTTTCAGAACATTAAACAAAATGACCAATTTGTGCTTGATTTGTCTGCTCTTCCTCTCTCACCGTCCTTTTCTCAATAAATCTACAACAGAACAAGTGGTTTAAACATTGGGTGGACAACTGCGCCACAAAACAGGAAATTAGTAGGGGCATTCAGGATGGATGGTTGTGACTCATACTTGCCCCGTTCCACAATCACGTTTAATAATGGATATAACAGTTTAATTTAGATACAATTTTAGCCTTTGGGTAGGAAAATATTTTACAGTTGTCCTTTTGGTTTATTGAAGACAGTCATCGCCATCAAAACAAACGCTTGCCGTTTGTTTTTACTCCCAATCTCCTCGTCTTGCTGGATGAAATACTGCATAAACAAAATGGAAATGAATGAATGGTTTTGTGTTGTCGATTAGATTGCATAGCTGAGCTCAGTGAATTTTCTCAGCTCAGAAAATCAAATAGAACAGCAGACTGGAGTTGAAAACAGAGAACCAGCTGCATTTAGAAGGTGGTTACAGTTTTTCCTGCTCCTGACTATTCAATGATGTAGTTGTAAAATTGTTAATATTCGTGCCCCATGTTCAGGACTGTAAGAGCATTTTGTTTTTAAATTTAGATCATTTAAAGTGCATTTTTTAATAATTGTCAACATAAAAAGAGAACACGCGGTGTAAAGCACTTCCACTGGCTCCTGCGTTCCTAGAAACAGCAAAAAAATAAAAATACAGTATGACATGAAATGTGTTTTAGAAAACATTCTCTTGATGACCCAGTGATGGCTTTAAATACTACGTGCCATTAAATTAGTGCACTCAGATTTCTTAATTAACGCCACCAAGCTGAAGGGAGTTGCACGCATCCTGCAGCGGAGTCTAAATCCAGGTCCTTCTGGTAGATCCAGCGTGCACGTACTGGCACATCAGCCGAAGCACCGATGCCGAGAGCTGAGTGAGGAACCCGCAGAGGGCAATTATCACAGCGTCTGTCAATCAGTTGGACAAACCCCTCAAAGGCTCATTTTTTATCTCATCTTTATCCCCTTCTTTGACAGTGAAAGTCGGTTACAGGGTTTTATGATGACTTGATTTCATGTCTTCCCTGACGTTTCCGCTGAAGGAACCAGAGTTTATGTCAAGGTTTGTCTCTCTTCACGTTTCCATCAATCACTGAATGCATGCTTGAATGTGAGCCCTCTCGCAGATACCGAGGCGGCGGTTAGTCGCCTAATAGACTGAGACAGTTCCAGGGTAATATCAGGCTGTGCCTGCTGGCGAACGGCGGCGAAGGAGGCTTCCTGGTCTTTCTCAGCAGATAAACGCTAAGGGCTTAATTAATGCTTTGTCTATCTTTCTCAAATCAAGTTAATCCTCACCTTTCAGCATGGGTGCTGACCCAGATCCACCTCATCTGAGCCCTCTGATGGTAATAATGCGTGCCTTTCTCATAGAAGCCTTTCCTGATCGACTTATTTTGAGCTTGTTTGTCAAAAAGCTGAATTTGATCTAATATGACAACAATCCGACGATGTGAAAGCAGCTGATGATCCCACACGGAGTTCCATCTCACTTCCAGCCCAGACCAGACCGTTACCATTTGGACTCGCTCACCGCTCTTGCAGCGCCATATTGGATCACAGCAAAAAGCTATTTTCACCATAAAAGCCCAAGGAAGAGATATTCCCCTTGTGACTTCGTAGAGACCTAATATAGAGATAAAAGGGCGTAAACATTGGACTCAGATCTATGACAACGCTGCTCTATACTGATTGGAAGCAGTCATTTGAGCTTTAGAACTTAAAGCTAATCATAGTGAATGTTTTTTCTAAACAAGTTTCCCTGTATTAGCAGGTAGACGACATTGTGATTGTAACTATAAGAGTACCACAGTAATAGATTTAAAGGAATGCCAGCAGTGTAATACCTGTCTTTCTGGGGCACGTCACCCGCATCCGCTGGGTGTGCAGGTTTATTGGGATGAACTCCAGTGATTTCTGGGCTTTGCAGCAGCTTGGCTTGAATGAACAACCTGAAACAAACACAATTTCTTTTATCCTCTTTAATAATAATTAAATAGAATCGAGTTCTCAAAGAGAGAAATGCGTGTGAATCTCTCTAGAGATTGAAAGAGTCACCACAATCCGTTGCATCTGTACTGTGATCTTCTTAGCATCACTTTTTTTTCTCTTTAATGCTTTGCATCAGCATTCCAAAAAAGACAAGTAATAATTATAAGACATGCAACTGGATGTTTGGATGTCGATTAATGAAAATAAAAGCCTTGTACAAATGACTTGATATTTAGTGTGTGGCAAATGGAAATACATCTAAATGAAAAATTACAACCCATGTTAACTCAGGGTTGTAAAAGCCCTGAGAAATCTCATCTTTTCTTCTGTCTCCAGTATGTTCGACTAAGTGGTTGCTAAACAAGCCCCGTACGCGTTCAAAATATCCCACAAGTACAAAGTACAGCAGACTTTGATGCAGCACGGTTAATTAAAAAGTGTCACAGATTACACAAACATCATTTAACGCAGCAAGCGACAAATTGTTTTGTGCGGTAGCAGGGTTTAATAAAATGATTTTGCCTTTGCGAAATAATCCAGCATACGCATCAGAGGAATGCATCAATTAGAGCTCAACAAGCAACTCAGATTTTTACAAACTGCTTGTGACATTCTTTCTTGAGGAGCGCTGTCCCTCCAACATATGATTTTAGGCCATTTGCAGCTGTTATTTTGCACAAAATACCCAATTAGAATTTTACACCGAACAAAACTCTTTGTTTGCAGCTTATAGTTAAGCTCAAAATCACAGTCTGACGCGCCATGCTGGCACCTTAAATCTCAAATATGCAAATAGACTTAATTATACTTTTTGGGAAAAGGAGTAGCTTTCAAGAACAACTGAGCCAACAGAGGTGCGGCAAAATAATGAAGCCATTTGAAACAGGTAGAAGAGATGAAACAGTGGATATGAGAAACTCCTCATCACAAAGTTACATTATCTAGTTTGGCATCACAATGTTTAATTAAATCCTCTTTTAAGACAAATGGCTTTGAATTTACTATTTTAGGAATAAAGTAAAGCTTCAAAACTTTACTGCTCCAGTAAAAGTTCAGTGTGTTCATGTTGTGTGACGAACATTGTAATGGAGGTATTTTCAAGCGCTGGAAATCAATCACATCTTCTTCACTGAAGCTTGCCGAAGCTCCTTGCTTCGGCATGCTTCAGTGCTGTTTCCAGAGGCTTGCTTTAAAGTAAATGGTTATGCTGTCATCCCTGCTCAGTGGGCTCCCAGTGGCCGTGGAACCCTGGGGACCAGGCTAATCGAGCTAGTGACCGTTGTAGGTTGGATTAATTAGTCATATCAGACCCCCGTCTGTTTGCCCAGGTGGGCTGGCGATGTGACAGAAGGGCTGTGAGCCAGCAGAACAGACCAACATCTGCCCACTATCTCTTCTTTTGATTTTTTTTTTGTCATCTCTATGCTCTTACCCACTTAGGAGGCATTCAAGTATTCATGTTTTCATTAAATTGTATTTTACAGTGGACACAAGTCTGAAATATAATACCAACAAACATCGTCATCACAAATTCTAGTCACATTTTCCTCATTAAAACAAATATTTTCCTTAAGTAAAAGTTAATTAATATTTTGTGTTGTTCCTCTGATAATGGCACGACTGACCCAGACCAGTCGTGTGACTTCATCCCTCCCTACTCCGGCTTTTATGTGAGGTCTGCCAGATCAAAGTAGGTCTGTGAAAGCATGTTATTCATATCCACGGTCCTGCGGTGATGGGAGCGCAGCAGGTTTTCAAAATCAATCCATGGTCAAACATGTTGTCGACACAGAGGAGGTTTTGACTCATGCTGTGCGAGCAGCAATATCTGTAATTCCTGTAATTCACTCTTTTGGCCTTTTCAGGGGTACTATCATGGTGTTGCATGTTAGCCTGCTAAATAGGTTTGCATAACACAACTGAGCATCTTTGCCTGATGGCTAAAAGATGCACAGTTTAGCGACACAATAGAGATGATATGAGCTTTAATAAGCTGTATGTAGTGTTGTGCACAGAAGAGTCTGCCGGATCGGTGGTCCGATGAAGACCAGGATTTTGACTGCGCCATTAATTTACTGGCTGTTAAACAATTAAAGTAGGAATGATTAATTTATGAATGACATACAGTTATTAGAGCGTCCGAAGTGTTTGCTGAGGTCAGTGCATCATTAAAAATGACTAAAATGGAATTAGTGAGGCTGCAGAACATGGGAACCCTGCCTCCATCTCCATAACAGATTGCTTCTCTTCGTCTGTATTCGACTAAATCTCCCATCTCCAGTTTTTATTCTTGAAAAACGGAATGACTGAAAAATAAAAGAAGAACTACCACTTGATTATTTCTTGTTTGGTTTTTTTTAACCCAGAAAATCCCTTTGACTCAGGAATGATCTTAAATGTTTAGGCATTTTAGGATAAACCAATATTTAATTACAAATATAGAACTAATCACATCAGAGATCAGGAGTAAGATGAGACTGGCGAAGCCCTCTATTTTGAAGATGCAGTAAAAATTCTGGCTGAAAAGAGTGGGAGCCTTTTATACCATGCATCCTCCCACCTGATTCGTATTGTTATTTCAAGACAGCACAGCACAAAGGAAAATATGTCGTTGCTATATTTAGTTGCGCATCCAGTTCTTACGTGGTGAAAGAAAAACATATTATAATATCGATGAAATAC
This sequence comes from Brachionichthys hirsutus, assembly GCF_040956055.1. Lineage (NCBI taxonomy): Eukaryota > Metazoa > Chordata > Actinopteri > Lophiiformes > Brachionichthyidae > Brachionichthys > Brachionichthys hirsutus. Next base: position 223,601 of record NW_027180397.1, read on the forward strand.
GGTTGAAGTGAAGACACCCTCGCACCAGCTCCAATCTGTCTCTGTCTGCCTCGTGACCTTCTTATATCTCATCAATAATTTATCTGCAGCAGCTTTCCCATCCAACCTGTTTAGCAATCTCTGTTGTCCCACTAAGTTAACACAGACCTGGGCTAGACTGGTAAGCTGGGCAGGGTCTTCCTCCATATATTGGAGAATCTGGGCCACACAAAGGACTTGTCAGGAACCATAATGACCAAGACCCCATTATCCATTTCGCTCACCCTGAAATCCCTCTCCCAGAGCTCAGGCAAGCAGTGCAAAGGCTTAGCCACCCGAGGAGGAGACAAATACCCCATTATTGGGATGAGAGTAAATCAGAGCAAGATAAATCATTTATCATAATGTTCCTATATAAATGCTAAAATATACATTGGAAGAGATTATGGAGAGGAATAGGAGAGATCCCATCATTATCTATCAGTCCACAAGCCATTAATGTCTTTTTTCTAAGATTTTTATTAGCAAGAGCCGTATTATTTATGAAAAGAGGCGTATTATTATTATTATTATGGAGCATAATGAACAATAAAACATAACTGTCTTTTAGGGCTTCTTCTTCCTTCATTAATGTTTGTTTGGACACAGATTTTAAATGCATCAAAATGAAGCAGGAGGTGCTGTTTACCGGTGATCTTGTCAAGTTCAGCCAATGTGTCCTGGTAGGAAGTGATGACTCCTCCGTATCGTGTCATCACCTCTTTTCGTAAGTTGTCCCAGTGAGGAGACAGCTCCCCCAGCGCCCTCAGGTCCTGCACCCTGCAGATAAACACAGACCTATGAGAACCACATTGCTTCTAAATGGATGTTAAACTTGTCAATAATTTTTATGGTGCTCGCAAATCACTCGCTTTTGGGTTTTGTTGGTGTTTCAAATTTATTTATTTTTCAGGTTTTATGATTTTAAAATAATAAAGATGCAGGTGAAAGAGACACAGTAACATCCTGAAGCATACTATGCCAATACAGATAAACATATTTCTGAACCTCAGGCGACCAACTCATGCCCACTTTGCCCTACTTTGCTACTTCCACTTTTCTACCATTACCCCCCCCCCCCAAAAAAACCCCAAAACAAACGTCTACGCTGGTGACCCGTCGCGTCTCTTTCATCTGGCAGTTCCTGCAGCCTAAGGCCACAATCATTTGTGTTCTCTCTTTAGGAAATAATTGTGAATGTGCATGATTGGGTGCAACATGTATCTGCAATTTTGTGCGTGGGTGGGGGTCTGATTTCCCCAGAACACGTTCATTGGTTTATCATTTGCATGTGAAAGGAAATATGAGATGGAGAGATATTCAGAAACCAGCCCGCCGGTATTAATTGGAGAGTAATTTGCAGTGATATTATAGAAATTAGAGGTTGAAGGAAGTTCAATACTATTCAGAATAAAAAATACATGATCCTTTGTGTCCAATTCTCCTCATATATCTGCACCACATTCCCTGCTGAATAAAAAGACTAATAACACAAAATAGAAGTGCTCAGTAGAACCATGGGCTGCAATGGACTTGGACAGGTGGCTGGAATAGAAAAAATTCCAAGTAAAGATCTGTCATCTGGGAACCTTTATTCCGTGGTGGGTTATAGTACATGTTCCAATTTAACCGCACAGGGCTTTGTGTGAGGCGTCAATAAAAAGTGCCTGAGAAAAAAAGATAAGGAAACTCCTCATCCACAAAAACACGCAATTCCTCCGGAAGAAAGGAGCTCCACCTAGGAAGAATGATCATTAATAAATCCATCCGTCTTCTATAACCGCTCACTGCGGGACAAACACAGAGACAGACAAGCTTTCAGGTTCACATTCACATCTGTGACGTCACCGATAGTCTCTGTGGCAGGAAGGAGGTTACCCACAAAGACGCAAAGCAGAGCACGCAAACTCGCTCCAGTCCCCGGCGCTCATCTTTAATTTATAAAACAATTAGAAGCAGTGAAGCCAGATGTCAGAATGTCACTCACAGCATATAAACTTCACACACAATCAGCATACTTGTTTATTAACAGGAAAAGAAGACTGAATTTTCTATTAACAAGGAAACAAACAGCTCTTAATGAATAGGGTTTAATCAACACCCACACACTGGCACTACACTACACTCGTGTTTATTATCTTCATATGCACACACAGGAGGAGACGCAGCATCTTCACTGGAGGAACGGAGGAACCGCCACTGTGCTCACAGTTAGACTGTCGATATCAAAGCAAACAAACAGTGGAATGAGTGGGGAAGCAAACCAAGCCACCCACCATCCGCCACTGCGACACACAACTTTGATGCACTGGCTGAATAATTTAAAGCATCTAGCTCGCACCAATGTGAGACTGGCTCGCAGACACAGCTAACTGGAGGAGGCACAGTGGAGAAAGACATCACTTACAGCGGATTATTGAGAGAGAGCGCTTGAGAGACAAAGCTGCAGATACTGAGCGGATGCCTGCTAATAAAGAGACACTGCATATGGCGGTCGAGGGTTTTTATGAGCTGCACAACGCAGATGAGACATTTGATAAATATCCTGTTATTTGCTCCCAGGTGGGCAGCATGGTGGCGCAGTGGATAGCGCCCTCACATCAAGAAGGTTCTGGTTTGCTCAGAGAATTCCTGCGCCTTCCTTCTGGGAGATGGTTTATAGTCCCAAGGAGGAAAATAAAATGGCACAAAAACAACTTTACTCCAGCTGCCATTAATCAGATAAATAGATGAGCCTATCCCACCTACACCAGAGGCAATATTTATTTCAATTTATTTTAGACCTTAATGTTTATTTATCTCTATATTTCTTCATTTTAGAGTGTTTTTATGAATATATTTTGTCTTATGTGTTCATTTGTCTTGTCCTTATTTTAGTAGTTTTTATCTATTTTAGTTCTTTTAATTGTTATATATCTCTGAGGTCATTTTATCATGAGTTTTATTCTAGGCCTTTTGAAGTATGGACACATTTTCTCTTTGACATTTTGCGTTTGGAGTTTTCTATCACCTACCTGTACTGTCAGAAAGTGTTTTAAAATGGATGTCATGTCTTTCATACTGCAAACTGAAGCGTCCTCTGAGTGTTGTCCTTTGACCTCGGCTATAAACCTAAATTGTTGTCTAAGCGAACAACGGTGGCAGAAAAGGTACAGATGCAAATGTGGATGTGTTTTTCGTGTGGATGTGTCCTTGAGGTCTGTGTTGGAGCACATCATTACAAATTCAACTCGCCTCTCTTGTTAAAATCTCTGATGCAAAGGGACGAAAATGAGCATTTAAGAAACTCTGAAGATGTGCCTTTGTGTACGAGAATGTGTGTGTGTGAATGATGTATGAAAAGGGGTCGCCAGGGACAACAGGCCAGTTGAGTAATGATGTGCTTTGACAAACTCTTGTTAGGCCTGAGGGAAGGGAATCTTTGATGTAATTAAGGGTGCACACTCAAACTGGTGAGACATCACCTCATCTGACCATGTCTTTACCCGTCCTCATTATCACACAGTTTGAACAGGACTCCACTTTAATTGCGGCTCCGTAATGTTCTAATGAAGCTTTATGTGTGTTCAAAGTTATAACAAAGTTACCCCATAGAGATTAACCACGCATGTATGAGGAACTGCATCTTCAGTGCGCCGCCTTCGCTGGTGAATTTACCAGGACTGAACTATATCAAATAACTCAACTCTAATAGAAGGCGTGCATGACTTTGTGTGTTAAAAAGAGACAATGTTAGTCACTTTCTGTATATGTGAACCTCTGAGCCTCTTTTAAAGTGGTAAAATGAGCTGAATAATTCAACCTTCTCCAAATATAGACCTTTTTAAATAATCATTTACGTAAGAGAACCTAGAGACAGAAGCTGAGCTTGCGATTGTTCTCCATCGGCTGAAGAGAACCATGTGATGCACCGAGAAAGCCGGCAGTGACGTCTAGAGCATCAATGGTGTCATTTCAAGGCGTCGTACCTGCTCATGTCCTCCTGAATGTACAGAGCGAGCAGCTGTTTGGGGACCCTAAAGGACAAGGCGCACTCCTCCATTTGTTCTCGCACAAGCATCCACTTGTTGTCCACCGTTTGGAATCTGTACACCTTGCATACTGGGTTCTTGAACACTGAGGGGGAGAGAAAGAGAAACGGAAACCCGAAGAAGAGATTTAGATGAAGGATGCGATGCAGCAGAAAAACAGACGGCTGGCAATCTTAAAAAGTTGTACAAGTTATGAGACAAAAAATGTAATCCTATTTTTAATGTCTGCCATAGATAATTCACATCTCAAGGCCTTCTCTGTCGCAGTTTAGCGGAAGCAGAGCAGAGCTGGCAACAATACAGACAGAAAAACAGAGACCTTGTCCTGTTAACCTCTGCATTTTCATCCTCCCCATTTCCATTTTAATTACTTGTTTTCCAAAAAGGCTCAACTGTGGTGCAAGAGTCATCCTGAAACTTTGCCTGCCATCCCCACCACCCAGTTCCTCCATTAAAACCTATTCGCATGTAGCTCCTTCGTCGTCATTTCTTCACGCTGGCTAATAGCGGTAATCGAAAGCTGGAGACGCAAAACAGGCTCTCATGTTCTTATCAGCATGCTGGCAGCAGAGGGCAAGGAAGCGATGTGCCTTGAACACTGTTTACTGCCTCTTTTCATTCCCAGTGCTGCAGTCATAAAGGGAAACGCTCAATATGTCGCAGCTGAAGAACCCGGGGTGAAACTTTGACAGTCTTCCTCGAGGCAGTCAGACATGCATGGCACCTTAGTCAAATAGTTTTGCTCGAATTCAAACGTGGGAGACGACGGAGAACCCTCCCACCGACAAAACCTTCATACTGATATTGATCCGTCTTCAGATTGCCCTTTTTACAAAGTCATCTGTCCAAGCGCTGACATCATAATGTCATTGATGATCTGTCATTTCCCAAGTTAAAAATTTTAGTGAAGCCATTCAATAAAGATTGACTCAAGAAGGCACACCGCAGTGGGATTTAATACAATAAACAGGGAAAGGGCATTTTAGGTTAACATGCAGTGTCCTGAGTGTGGGGACATCTGTTCCATACTCCATTTATGGAAAGTCAAAATATATAATGATATACAATATCTTATTAATCCATGCCATGGAACTCCAGCATAAAGAAATCGGTGGGTGAGGTGGGAACATCAGCAGGACATCGCTGTCCAGGAATGAGTTCAAGAATTAATGACCTTAGCCGGGGCTCATGAAAACAGAATGTACCGAGAGACAAAACCAGAAAGGTCAACTATCATGCCAGCATTTTTCTACAAGTATGAAAAATATGTTTTTGGAATGTTAAAAGTTGATGAAGCAACAGCCTCTTTATACAGTAACTACTTAGAAATGAAGCACCATCTGGTACAGAAGGACATATTGTAAGACATCAGAGCAGCTGCACACAAAGAGTTCACTACGGAATACCCGATCAAACCAAGACGTTTAAAGGCATCCGTTAAAATGGCTCATTTTGTGTTGAACTGACATGAATTTGTGAAAATTCTGGACAACAGCTGAAAGCCGTGTAGAACACAAAGAGGCTCATTATTATTGTTTTCTTTGTTGAATTGAATTTAAATTGATGATGATTGAGGTCACACTTGGCATGAGGATTAGATAACAAAAATGGATGACAAAAATAAAGGGGGAGCAACGGATATGGGAAGAAGGGGCTGAGGGCAAGACCTTAATCCGAAGAGTGACATTTGCCGACTACCACTGCCGTCAGGAAGGCAGATTAACCTCTGAACTCCTCCGTGGCACCACACTTATCTGACCACCAATCAGGAGCCTCTTAAGAAAATGACTTCCTGAGACGTGCTGTGCATGGACTTCTCGGCATCCCTCTTCTCTGCACGCTCACTTTGA
>NW_027180398.1:0-7500 GCF_040956055.1 Brachionichthys hirsutus
AACACTCAAAGCTAGAGCTGCAATAGAGCGGGACTTACTTCTGCAGGTCGTTCTCCAGGTGGCGTCGGCGATCGCTGGTGCTCTTTTCTTTTGTATTATGAAGTTTCTTTTCCTCCTTGTTGGGCTCGCTATAGGCATTCTCCTACTCATCTTTTTCTCAGCTCTTCTTTCCTGCTCCGTGTTTTCTGCTCCATTTTTACTCCAGTCATCCAGTAGCAACAGCCTCCATCTACTGCCCCTTCTCCTTCCTCTCTGCCCCTTCCTCTCACCACTCCCTCCGCTTTACCCCTGGCTGGCTGCTCGTCAGCATGTATAGTATTACCAGTGTCTCCGGCCCTGTCTGCCATTAGCGGCCTCGGAGAGCAAACCCAAGCCTGGATATTGATCCTCTGGATGTGGGGGGGATGTAACAGGAGCTGCTTAACAGCCTTAAGAGCTAATGGAGCGCGGATAGTTTGAGGCTTTCAGCAGCATTCATGCTCAAAAGTCCTCACTCTCATATGCACAAACAAACAGGATATTTACTCTTCGAGGGATGCATTAGCATCAGGAAGCTCTAAAGATGTCCCTTCATCCCAAACCTGACTGCGTGAAATTGGATTGGATGATCATAGACCATAGAAATATGAGCAGGAGTTTGGTCATTATTCTCATAACCACACACAGCTGAGGCCATTGTAGGCGATAAAGTTGTCTGGTACTATTGAATTAAGTGAGTAAGTGCAGTATATATATATATTTTTTTCAATTATTTGAGTCAAAAACAGATATTTATTAATTAACGGACTTGCATATCTAGTCCGTAGATACATCATTATATCAGCAAACACAGACACATCCAGTGGTTTAATACTGTATTCATTTTGATGTCTCCTCTTAGGAGTGGCAAAACTCCATTCAGAAGAACGCCGGACTGGCCTTCATCGAGCTCATCAACGAGGGGAGGTAATCCATCACAGAGGCTTAACTTTCACGCAACATAATTCCCTCTGATTCGCGCATAAGCCCCAACTCTGTTATTAGTGCCTAAGAACTAATGGGCATGACCAAGCTCTAATGAGAACCATGCCAGGATAAGTGCATGGTGTCATGTGTGTTTAGCAGTAAATCAGATCATTAAACTGCAATTAAGTTTGCAGTTACGTCGGGTTGGTCCATTTCCAGTGCCTTTAATCAAGTTCTTTATTTCTCACCCCAACCTCTTCATTGGTGCGTGGGTTTAAATTAGCCGTACTGAGGTTCGTTTGTCTGCCTACCCTTTAAATGAGGACAGCCTCCTCGCCACAGAAGTGCTGCGAATGCCCACGGTGTTTGTCTCCCTCGTTCACTTCCCTCAAAATATATATTAGATTATGTCTCTCCCTCTCCTACCAGACTTCTGTGCCACGCCATGAAGGATCATATTGTACGAGTGGCCAATGAAGCCGAGTTCATCCTGAACAGACAGAGGGCAGAGGATGTACACAAACACGCCGAATTCGAGGTAAAAACAAAAAAATGCCATATGATATCTGTTGTGATGCTTTTAAAGCTGTTGGGTGTAGCTAATAACTAATGCTATGTGCTGTTACTTATAATCACAAACACATTTTTGGGATTTTCATTCCTTACTTGTTTCTTGGGTGATTTTTTTGTTCTCATCCAGAATTTGATTTTAATTAGTGTAAATATTCTAAGAGCAGTAAGAGACCCCTCAGTGTCCTCCGGTCCAACGATCACTTGGTCTGCTTGTTTGTCAGAAAATAATTGAAGACATTTTGCCTCTCATCCAAGAATATTGTTCTCGGAGTTCTACCATGACCTGGACAACTGAGAAATGCTCACTTAGTAATGTCATTTCTTTCTCATTACTGGCGGCATTTACGCCAAAAGAAATTATGTGTACAAGTATTGTACAAATTGAAGGTATTTTCATTGAGTTCTTATATTTTTGGCACATTTCTACTTATCACCACAGGGTGAATGTGCTGGAGGCCACCACAGGGTGTCGCCTTCTCCTGGGGCGCTTCTCCTTAAAAAGGGAGCGGCTGTTGGCCAAGATGATGCCAATTGGGCCCACATGCATGGTCAAAGCATTTGATGAGCTAAGCCGGTGAATATTTTAATATGTTGATTTTATATATCATGTTTTAGGTTTTAAATATGTTTTACTTGATAGGGTCTGTTGAAGACCGGAGTGATTCGAGCTCGGGTTCGTAAGGGTTGAATGACTGGGCGTGGGAGAACGACGCCTCAGGTATGCGGTCTTTTAAAGTTTTAGACATATCTTATTAAATGTGTTTTAACAAATAATAATGTTGTACTTGTTTTGGTTATTTCAGTGTTCATGTCGCCGCTGCCTGCTGTCTTTTTGTATTAAGTTTAGTTCGAGTTTTGTTTTGAGTTAGTCCGCTCCGTGTCGTACATCTGTGTTTTGTTTATTGTGTAAGCTTGTACGAGCGGACTAACTCTCTTGCCTATTTTTATTTTTGTTTATTTATTCTTTTGTTTCATTCTTTTCTTTTGTTTTGTCACTTCCCTCCCTTGTATCCCGTTAGCACTCCAATACCCACCATACCCGATCCTATTTTTACGTGTGGTTTTATTAGTGCATGGGTTTGTGGTGTGTTGCTTTTAAGTTTGCAGTGAGTTGGAGTGTTGACGTTGCGGGTTTCTTCCGCCTTGTAGTGCGGTGCTATTCGGGGTGGACTGGGGACTGGCAGGCAATACGGGATAAGGTGAAGAGTGACTTCCCATCTGTCATTATGTAATAAATACTTGTAACCCTTCGTCATTGTGCTTGTCCCTCTGTGCTCCCCGTAACACTTTTACAGAATCACTAAAACCCGCAGTGTTATTATTATTATTATTATTATTATTATTATTATTATTATTATTATTATTATTCAAACATGTCTGCGCCCCATCCTGCTGGCGGCGCAGCGACGCACTAATCGATATCACATGCAGGTCTTGTGAGCGACGGCAGCGCGATTCATTCCAGTTCAGATGGAAGTATTTGCGATTCCAATGGCTCAATCTAATCGATCTAATCGATCTAATCAGAGAATAAACATTTATTTAAGACAACATACCAGCAGACCGATTCCGTCTCTCCTCCTACTCGGCTGTTTCCGTTGTTTTATTGATCGGACGCTGTGAAACAGGAAGCGTTCTGTCAGCTAAAGTCCCGCCCACTGGCGGATTTTCATTGGTTCAAATTCTAGCACAAGATCACGTCTTACTGAGACATTCCACACGAGGGCAGGAGTTTCCACGGATCGATCCAAGGAAAGTTCATGTCGCTTAATTTAGGGTCGATTCGGTTCTCATTTCACTCTAAAACAACACTCTGCTATATCCGAACTGTTGTATTAAAATAACAGTTTGATTTATTTGATATATATTTTCTGCACCAAGTTAAAAATTCAGTTATGAAAACACTCCCCCCCCAGGTACCCCTTCCCCTCCCAGGTACCCCTTCCCCTAGATCAGGGGTCGGGAACCTATGGCTCTTTTGATGATTGCACATGGCTCGTGCTCAGATAAAAAAAAAAAAAAAAAAAACCTTTTTTTTTACTCGCCTTGCCCGTGCTGACCGCAGCTGGTTTGCGCGCCCAGGTCGTGTTTCGTGTTTTTTGTTGTAAGTAACTTGTTCACTTGTGTCTGGATCTTATGTTCCGTTTTCTTTGCGGCACCAGCCAGTCGCCGTCTGTTAGTAGAGCTTGTGTTGCAGGGGCATTTTGCACGGCTGGCATTTTATTGTGAAAATCACAGAGCGGAAGCACGCTGTCACGGTTCCGCCCTAAGCCTGGGCTGCCACTTTAAAAGTAGGCCGTCATCCCGCCATTAGGGGTGGGCGTGGCCAGCTGTGTGCCCGGTGGCAAAGTGGACTTTGTTTGGCTCCACCTTAATTTCCAATTTCCCTGAGAATTCTCCAAATACAGTTCACAACAAGTTTTTTTTATTATTTTTTTATTTACAAGTTTACAAAAAATAAACAAAAATAAAACATCGGGTTCTGACTCCGGCTTCTATTGTGATGAACGAGGGAGCAGACGTTGAAGGTGAAGAGAGCGGCTGAACACATGAACACAGCGTGAACAGCAACAACACGCACTCTGAGCAGCCCCAGGGGGCAACTAGTGCGCTGATGGGGTATTAGCAAAACGCCGACTGATCTCTGATCCTCTGAAGATTGGAGTCACAACGACTTTTATCCAGGACAATCTAATTATCGCCACAGATTATTTTTAGCTCTCTTTAACATCAGAGGTGCTTTTTCTTCAATTAAACACTTTATTTGCTCTTTTTTTTTTTACTTTGTTTTTTGTGCATTCATATTCTTTGCTTCTAAAAAGCTCGTCCAGGCAAACAAAATAATGGCAGTCTTGAGTCTTGTGATGAAACGACCAGAAATAATCCAGCACGAGAAAGTTATTTGGTAATAAATGTGATCGTTATGAGGGTTTAGGTTTAATTTTACAGTTAAAGTGACATATATTATCTGTTTAATGTCATTTAAGGCGGCAGCTAAATGATCATTTTGTTGCTTCTTTAAAAGAGCCGTCATCAGATTGCTTCTTGTGTCTGAGCAGCACTTTAAAACCCAAAGAAATGCCATTAATAATGAAGCAAAGCTGAGATGTGAGGAAGTCGACAGACTATAATCAGAACTTTTGAGTTATGAACTGTTTGTCAAACGAAACAACAAGTAATTCCGAGGTGGCACTTTGGACTTAACCCTTTAATCTGATAATAAACATTTTCAACTGAGCTCTGAAGAAATATTTCAATCTGGCATGTTCAATAGATCTGAAAGTAATAGTAATTTGCTATTTTTAGAAGAAAAAAGCGTGGGCAGATCTTCTGAAATGATTCCCACGTTGATCTAATTTAATGCTTCTCACCTGTGTGGGTTCTCATGTGGCGTGTCAATGTACCACTTTGTCTAAAATGTTTCCCACATGTTTTACAACTATAAGGCTTCTCACCTGTGTGGGTTCTCATGTGGACTGTCAATGCACCACTTCCTCTAAAATGTTTCCCACATGTTTTACAACTATAAGGCTTCTCACCTGTGTGGGTTCTCATGTGGCGTGCCAAGTTACCACTTTCTCTGAAATGTTTCCCACATGTTTTACAATTATAAGGCTTCTCACCTGTGTGGGTTCTCATGTGTTTTAGACAGTCTCTATTTCTTGTGAAAGCTTTGCTGCATGTTGTGCAAACATATGGTCTCCTTTTTCCATCCTTTTTGCTGTGGGTTTGAAGTGTGGGATCACATTCAACATCCTCTTGACCTGTTTCTCTTCTGTTATCATGGCTTCCAGATGCATGACAGCTGTTCGAGAACAGCAGCTGGTCAATGTCTGCTGCTCCTACCACAGAGGTAATAACTGGCATGAGAACTCCAGACTCTTCATCTGCATCTTCATCAGCTTTCAGGAACAGAGTCTGATCTTTGCTGTGGTCTGTTTCTCCACGAGTCGGACTCAACATGAAGGTTCCAGTCTCCTGCTTCAGTCCAAGCCGCTCTCTCTCCTGACTGGTGGGGATTTCTTCCTGCTCCTCTTTCACGCGTGGAGGCTCTGGCTCCTCTTTGACAATACTGGAGTTCATCTCCTCCTTCCAGAGCTGCTGATCAGCAGGAACCTCCTCCTCCTCCTCCTCCTCCTTACAGACATGTTGCTGTGGACAATCTGGAGGACAGATTGAAGGAATTGGACGCTGCTGTGATGAAGCAAGCATGCGAGGACAAACATACATACTTATTCTGGGTGATTTCATTCCGGGTCTCCAGGTGATATCTCGCAGTCTTCGCTGATGATCGATCTTCACTCCGTTTTGTTCACTCGGTTCTTTACAGGCAATCTTTGGTCGCTTTTTAAAAAGGCATCTTGTTCAGCTGAAATACCTGCAGACGAAACAAATGATTCCCTGTTATCTTCTGCTACAGCTGATTGTACCGTTAATTTAAAATCAATAGAAATGGAGAATCGCCTCCCTTTATTCCTCTAGAAACTACAAATATCATTTAAAGAACAGGAATACCAATGCAAAAATAAATGTCATGGAACGCAGAAATATACATAAATGTATGCAATATAACCGGAAAATACAAAATACTAATGACATCACTGTCTTTTAAACCTATTATATAAGGAATCGTCTTTTGTCTAAATATAATCTCAAAGCCTAAAAGTAGAATTTGTTCTTTAAAGTGTTCATGACACAAAATTGAGATTTTTAAACATAATAGATAATAGAGAAATCCGACCCCAATGAAATATTTAAAAGTTACAAACACACATTGCGTCATCCCACTGAGAACAAAGAACCGTTCTTGTGACTAGCATTTTAGCGGACTAGCATTTATCCCACTGAAAGACATCGACCCGGATATGACGTCAGTGACAGAACGAATCTCGGCTTCGTTTTAGTGTTGGGCAAATAACACCTAGTTCTGATCAAATAAACCAATCGGAGATATACCAGATATTTAGCAGTGCAATGGTATAGTTTATATAATCGAATGTGCAAAGAATGATTGGAAAAAAAGACGCTAATAGCGTTAGCGCGAAGCTAACGGCTAAGTTCAATGTCAAATTCAATATGAATGCTAACAGAGCAGCTATCCAGTTAAGCTAGCTATCGCCGGTTAAACTGTGATGACGCGATGCGGCATTAAAGACGCATCACACGCAGTTCAGTAAATTTTGAACGTTAAAATATATCCCGGTTTGTAAAGAGGATCCCGGTCAAGATGTCCAGATTCCATAAACCGGTTCTTCAGTTTTGGAAAATATCGTTAACGGCTAGTTTCCGACCCACCGTCTTCAAAAACCCAACAGAACGAACTCGGGCGTTGTTATAACGGAACATTCATTTCCCCGAGGACCCCTTAGCTGCCCAAGCTGCCTGATGTAAAAACACTAAATTCAGCGTTGGACAGTTACGGTACAAAACAAGCAATCATAATACAGTAGTCCCTCATTTTCGGGGGTTACGTTCTAAAAATAACCCGCAACAAGTGAAATCCAGAACGCAGAAGCAACGTCAGTCTGCGGCGGCGTTATTACGGCGTTATTACGCAAAGCAAGTCTGCTGCCAGAAGTTTATAACGCTGCAAGGAACTAGGTCAGAGTCACATGATGCAAATCGAGTTGATAAAGAGATATGAAATATTAAGTTTACTAAATAGATTTAAGAGTGAAATAATTTAATCCTGTTTACAGACAACCAAAACTGAATTGTTCAGGTAACGTCAAGTTCCTGCGAGCAGAGAAAATCCAATCACAATCTAAAATCATTGTTTGTCATCTCGGTCACTTTGTAGAACAACAGTATCGGGTTGTCATGGAAACCACGAGTGATATGATCAATACTGAGCTCACTGGATGAAAGACGGATGCGACGGACCGTCCCGCTGTCAGATATTCTACTTTCACAGTTCGCTTATTTTAAAACTCTTATTGGACACTTTTCAACAATCTCAGCGACGTCCGTTCAGGTCCTTCG